>NW_027208294.1:0-130208 GCF_964237555.1 Oryctolagus cuniculus
CTTGATTTAGTCGCAGGGAAACCGTCTGTTTTTGTTGTGTTTTTTATTTCATACTGGCTACTGTGCCCAAACTCTTGTTTGCATTGTGTCAGAATACAAAATGTGGAAAGGAACAAGACAAAACCAACTCAGACCAAGGAAACATTTATGAAATTGCCGCTTAAGAAACCAAAAGTCAGCTGAGGCACCCAAAGCAATGACAGCAAGCCAAAATTGGAGCAAGCCAACAGCTGTGCCCTGATTGAAAAAGAACCTTCCTCTTGTGCCCTGAACTCCATATTGCATCCTCAAAACTAAAGCTCACATCAGAAAATTCATTACAAACCATGATAAATAAGGGAAATGTGAAAAAGCCAAAGAAATGCAAGAGTTCTTTGTGATATTTGGCTGGATTAGACACAAGGAAACTGACTGTTTCCAGATTTGTCCCCCCCTTCCACAGACTGACTTTGGAATTCTGATTGAATTCACCTCAAAATCGCACTCACACTCAATTTGGAGGGAATTAGAATCTGTCGCCTCAGCAGAAGGGTTCCATGTCACTTTCCAAAACAAAGAAACTCATCTTGATCATGTTGCCTGTAGATTTCTTATCCTGAAAGGGCAATTTGCTGTGTTTTTTTTTTTTTTTCTTTCATAATGGCTACTCTGTCCAAAATCTTACAAACCTTGATAAATAAGAAAAATGAGAAAAAAGCCGAAGAAATACAAGAAGCTTTGTGGTATTTGGCTGGATTTAGTCGCAAGGAAACCGGCTGTTCCCAGATTCATCCACCCCTCCAGGTGATGGCCTGTGGAATTCTGACCTAACTAACCTGAAAATCGCAGTGAAACTCAGTTTGGAGGCAATTAATATCTGTCACCTCAGCCAAAGTGTTCCATTTGATTTTCCAAAACACAAAACCTCACCTTGCTCTTGTTACCTGTAGATTTCTAAGCTTCACAAGCCTATTTGTTGTGTTTTTTATTTCATAATGGCTGCTCTCCCCAAAATCTTGTTTGTATTGCGTCAGAATACAAAATTTGGGAAGGAAGAAGGCAAAACCAACTCAGACCCAGAAAACTTTTAGGAAATTGAGGCTCAAAAAGCAAAAGTCAGCTGAGGCATCCAAAACAATGACAGCAAGCCAGAATTGGAGCAAGCCAACAGCTGTGCTCTGATTGAAAAAGAACCTTCTTCTTGTGCCCTGAACTCCATATTGCAGCCTCAAAACCAAAGCTCACATCAGAAAATTCATTACAAACCATGAAAAATAAGGAAAATGAGAAAAAAGCCAAAGAAATGCAAGAATCCATAATGATATTGGGCTTCATTGAGTCGCAAGGAAACCGGCTGTTCCCGGATTCATCAACCCTCAGCTGACTGCCTGTGGAATTCTGACTGTATTATCCTGAAAATCACAGTGAAACTCAGTTTGGAGGCAATTAATATTTGTCACCTCAGCCAAAGTGTTCCATTGTATTTTGCAAAACACAAAACCTCACCTTGCTCTTGTTACCTGTAGATTTCTAAGCTTCACAAGCCTATTTGTTGTGTTTTTTATTTCATAATGGCTGCTCTCCCCCAAAATCTTGTTTGTATTGCGTCAGAATACAAAATTTGGGAAGGAAGAAGGCAAAACCAACTGAGATTCAGAAAACATTTAGGAAATTGCCGCTCAAGAAACTGAAGGACACTGAGGCACCCAAAACCTTGAAAGGAAGACAGAATTGGAGTAAGCCAACAGCTGTTACCTGATTGAAAAAGACCATTCCTCCGGTGCCCTGAACTCCATCTTGCAGGTTCAAAACCAAAGCTCACATCAGAAAATTCATTACAAACCATGAAAAATAAGAAAAATCCTAAAAAATCCAAAGAAATTCAGGAGTTCTTAGTGATATTGGGCTTGAATCATTCCCTTCTTAATGGCTGTTTCTAGATTCATCCATACCTCCCAGCTGAGTGTCTGTGGTTTCTGACTGAATTAACATGAAAATCGCAGTGAAACTCGGTTTGGAGGCAATTACTATCTGTCACCTCAGCCAAAGTGTTCCATTTGATTTTCCAAAACACAAAAACTCACCTTGGTCGTGTTACCTGTAGATTTCTAAGCTTCAAATGCATATTTGTTGTGTTGTTTATTTCATAATGGCTACTCTGTCCAAACTCTTGTTTATATTGCGTCAGAATACAAAATTTGGGAAGGAAGAAGGCAAATCCAACTGAGACTCAGAAAACATTTAGGAAATTGCCACTCAAGAAACCTAAAGTCAGCTGAGGCACCAAAAAAATGACAGCAATCCAGAACTTGAGCAAGCCAACAGCTGTGCCCTGATTGAAAAAGACCATTAATCCAGTGCCTGAACTCCATATTCAAGCTTCAAAACCAAAGCTCACATCAGAAAATTCATTACAAACCATGATAAATAAGAAAAATGAGAAAAAAGCCAAAGAAATGCAAGAATCCATAATGATATTGGGCTGGATTTAGTTGCAAGGAAACCGGCTGTTCCCGGATTCATCCACCCCTCCAGCTGACTACCTGTGGAATTCTGACTGAATTAACCTGAAAATCACAGTGAAACTCAGTTTGGAGGCAATTAATATCTGTCACCTCAGCCAAAGTTTCCATTTTATTTTCCAAAACACAAAAACTCACCTTGGTCGTGTTATCTGTAGATTTCTAAGCTTCAAACACCTATGTGTAGTGTTTTTTATTTCATAATGGCTGCACTGGCCAAACTCTTGTTTGTATTGTGTCAGAATACAAAATTTGGGAAGGAAGAAGGCAAAACCAACTCAGACCCAGAAAACATTTAGGAAATTGCCGCTCAAGAAATCACAAATCAGCTGAGGCACCCAAAAAAATGTCGGGATGCCAGAATTGGAACACGCCAACAGCTGTGCCCTGATTGAAAAAGAACCTTCCTCTTGTGCCCTGAACTCAATATGCCAGCCTCAAAACCAAAGCTCACATCAGAAAATTCATTACAAACCATGATACATAAGAAAAATGAGAAAAAAGCCAAAGAAATGCAAGAATCCCTAATTATATTGGGCTTGATTTAGTCGCAAGGAAACCGGCTGTTCCCGGATTCATTCGCCCCTCAAGCTGACGGCCTGTGGAATTCTGACTGAATTAACCTGAAAATCGCAGTGAAACTCAGTTTGGAGGCAATTAATATCTGTCACCTCAGCCAAAGTGTTCCATTTGATTTTCCCAAACAGAAAAACTCACCTTGGTTGTTTTACCTATAGATGTCTAAGTCTCAACATCCTATTTGTTGTGTGTTTTATTTCATAATGGCTACTCTGTCCAAACTCTTGTTTGTATTGCATCAGAATACAAAATTTGGGAAGGAAGAAGGCAACACCAAATCAGACCCAGAAAACATTTAGGAAATTGCCGCTCAAGAAGCCAAAAGTCACTGAGGCACCCAAAATAATGACAGCAAGCCAGAAGTGGAGCAAGCCAACAGCTGCGCCCTGATAGAAAAAGAACCTTCCTCTTGTGCCCTGAACTCAATATGCCAGCCTCAAAACCAAAGCTCACATCAGAAAATTCATTACAAGCCATGATAAATAAGAAAAAAGAGAAAAATGCCAAAGAAATGCAAGAATCCATAATGATATAGGGCTTGATTTAGTCGCTAGGAAACCGGCTGTTCCTGGATTCATCTACCCCTCCAACTGACTGCCTGTGGAATTCTGACTGAATTAACCTGAAAATCACAGTGAAACTCAGTTTGGAGGCAATTAATATCTGTCACCTCAGCCAAAGTGTTCCATTTTATTTTCCAAAACACAAAAACTCACCTTGGTCGTGTTACCTGTAGATTTCTAAGCTTCAAACGCCTATGTGTTGTGTTTTTTATTTCATACTGGCTACTCTGTCCAAACTCTAGTTTATATTGCGTCAGAATACAAAATTTGGGAAGGAAGAAGGCAAAACCAACTCCGACCAAGAAAACATTTAGGAAATTGCCGCTCAAAAAACCACAAATCGGCTGAGGCACTCAAAACAATGACAGCAAGCCAGAAGTGGAGCAAGCCAACAGCTGTGCCCTGATTGAAAAAGAATCATCCTCTTGTGCCCTGAACTCCATATTGCAGCCTCAAAACCAAAGCTCACATCAGAGAATTCATTACAAACCATGATAAATAAGAAAAAAGAGAAAAAAGCCAAAGAAATGCAAGAATCCATAATGATATTGGGTTTGATTTAGTTGCAAGGAAACCTGCTGTTCCCAGATTCATCGACCACTAAAGCTGACTGCCTGTGGAATTCTGAGTGAATTAACCTGACAATCTCAGTGAAACTCAAGAAACCAAATTTCAGCTGAGGCACCCAAAACAAAGACAATAGCCAGAATTGGAGCAAGCCAACAGCTGTGCCCTGTTTGAAAAAGACCATTCCTCTGGTGCCCTGAACTCAAAATGCCAGCCTCAAAACCAAAGGTCACATCAGAAAATTCATTACAAACCATGATAAATAAGGGAAATGTGAAAAAGCCAAAGAAATGCAAGAGTCCCTTGTGATATTTGGCAGGATTTAGACACAAAGAAACTGGCTGTTTCCAGATTCATCCCCCCCTTCCACAGACTGACTTTGGAATTCTGATTGAATTCACCTCAAAATTGCTCTCACACTCCCTTTGGAGGGCATTAGAATCTGTCACCTCAGCAGAAGCGTTCCATGTCATTTTCCAAAACACAGAATCTCATCTTGGTTGTGTTGCCTATGGATTTCTAATCCTGAAAGGTCAATTTGCTGTGTTTTTTTTTTTCTTTCATAATGGCTACTCTTCAAAATTTTGCTTATATTGCATCAGAATACAAAATTTGGGAAGGAAGAAGGCAAAACCAACTCAGACCCAGAAAACATTTAGGAAATTGCCACACAAGAAACCACAAATCAGCTGAGGCACCCAAAACAATGACAGCAAGCCAGAAGTGGAGCAAGCCAACAGCTGTGCCCTGATTGAAAAAGAACCTTCCTCTTGTGCCCTGAACTCAATATGCCAGCCTCAAATCTAAGCTCACATCAGAAAACTCATACAAACCATGATAAATAAGGGAAGTGTGAAAAAGCTGAAGAAATGCAAGCCTGTGGAATCCTAACTGAATTAACTGAATTAACCTGAAAATCGCAGTGAAACTCAGTTTGGAGGCAATTAATATCTGTCACCTCAGCCAAAATGTTCCATTTCATTTTCCAAAACACAAAAACAACTTGGTCATGTTACCTGTAGATTTGTATGCTTCAAACACCTATTTGTTGTGTTTTTTATTTCATAATGGCTACTCTGTCCAAAATCTTGCTTGTATTGCATCAGAATACAAAATTTGGGAAGGAAGAAGGCAAAGCCAACTCAGACCCAGAAAACATTTAGGAAATTGCCACACAAGAAACCACAAATCAGCTGAGGCACCCAAAACAATGACAGCAAGCCAGAAGTGGAGCAAGCCAACAGCTGTGCCCTGATTGAAAAAGAACCTTCCTCTTGTACCCTGAACTCAATATGCCAGCCTCAAAACCAAAGCTCACATCAGAAAATTCATTACAAGCCATGATAAATAAGAAAAAAGAGAAAAAAGCCAAAAAAATGCAAAAATCCATAATGATATAGGGCTTGATTTAGTCGCTAGGAAACCGGCTGTTCACGGATTCATCCACCCCTCCAGCTGCTGCCTGTGGAATTCTGAATGAATTAACCTGAAAATCACAGTGAAACTCAGTTTGGAGGCAATTAATATCTGTCACCTCAGCCAAAGTGTTCCATTTTATTTTCCAAAACACAAAAACTCACCTTGGTCATGTTACCTGTTGATTTCTAAGCTTCAAACGCCTATTAGTTGTGTTTTTTATTTCATAATGGCTACTCTGTCGAAAATCTCGCTTGTATTGCATCAGAATACAAAATTTGGGAAGGAAGAAGGCAAAGCCAACTCAGACCCAGAGAACATTTAGTAAATTGCCACACAGGAAACCACAAATTGGCTGAGGAACCCAAAACAATGACAGCAAGCCAGAATTGCAGCAAGCCAACAACTGTACCCTCTTTGAAAAAGACAGGTCCTCCAGTACCCTGAACTCCATATTTCAGCCTAAAAACCAAGCTCACATCAGAAAATTCATTACAAACCATGATAAATCAGGGAAATGTGAAAAAGCCAAAGAAATGCAAGAGTCCTTTTTGATATTTGGCTGGATTCAGATACAAGGAAACTGGCTGTTTCCAGATTCATACCCCCCTTCCACAGACTGACTTTGGAATTCTGATTGAATTCACCTCAAAATCGCACTCACACTCAATTTGGAGGGAATTAGAATCGGTCCCCTCAGCAGAAGGGTTCCTTGTCATTTTCCAAAACACAGAAACTCATCTTGGTTGTGTTGCCTGTAGATTTATAATCCTGAAAGGGCAATTCGCTGTTTTTTTTTTTTTTTTCTTTCATAATGGCTACTCTCCAAAATCTTGCTTGTATTGCACCAAATTAAAAATTTGGAAATAATTTGGGAAGGCAAAACCGACTCAGACCCAGAAAACATTTAGGAAATTGGCACTCAAGAAACCACAAATCGGCTGAGGCACCCAAAACAATGACAGCAAGCCAGAATTGGAGCAAGCCAACAGCTGTGCCCTGATTGAAAAAGACCCTCCTCCGGTTCCCTGAACTGCATATTGCAGCCTCTAAACCAAAGCTCACATCAGAAAATTCATTACAAATCATGATAAATAAGAAAAAAGAGAAAAATCCAAAGAAATCCAAGAATCCATAATGATATTGGGTTTGATTTAGTTGCAAGGAAACCGGCTGTTCCCAGATTCATCCACCACTATAGCTGACTGCCTGTGGAATTCTGACTGAATTAACCTGACAATCCCAGTGAAACTCAAGAAACCAAATTTCAGCTGAGGCACCCAAAACACTGACAGGAAGCCAGAATTAGAGCACGCAAACAGCTGTGCCCTGTTTGAAAAAGACCATTCCTCCGGTGCCCTGAACTCTATATTGCAGTCTCAAAACCAAAGCTCTCATCAGAAAATTCATTACAAACCATGATAAATCAGGGAAATGTGAAAAAGCCAAAGAAATGCAAGAGTTCTTTTTGATATTTGGCTGGATTCAGATAAAAGGAAACTGGCTGTTTCCAGATTCATCCCCCCCTTCCACAGACTGACTTTGGAATTCTGATTGAATTCACCTCAAAATCGCACTCACACTCAATTTGGAGTGAATTAAAATCTGTCCCCTCAGCAGAAGGGTTCCATGACTTTTTCCAAAACACAGAAACTCATCTTGGGCGTGTTGCCTGTAGATTTCTAATCCTGAAAGGTCAATGCGCTGTGTTTTTTTTTTTTTCTTTCATAATGGCTACTCTCCAAAATCTTGCTTGTATTGCATCAGAATACAAAATTTGGGAATAAGTAGGCAAAAACGACTCAGACCCAGAAAACATTTAGGAAATTGGCACTCAAGAAACCACAAATCAGCTGAGACACCCAAAACAATGACAGCAAGCCAGAATTGGAGCAAGGCAACAGCTGTGCCCTGATTGAAAAAGAAACTTCCTCTTGTGCCTGAACTCAATATGCCAGCCTCAAAACCAAAGCTCACATCAGAAAATTCATTACAAACCATGATAAATAGGACAAAAGAGAAAAAAGCCAAAAAAATGCAAGAATCCATAATGATATAAGGCTTGATTTAGTCACAAGGAAACCGGCTGTTCCCGGATTCATCCACCCCTCCAGCTGACTGCCTGTGGAATTCTGACTGAATTAACCTGAAAATCACAGTGAAACTCAGTTTGGAGGCAATTAATATCTGTCACCTCAGCCAAAGTGTTCCATTTTATTTTCATAAACACAAAAACTCACCTTGGTTATGTTACCTGTAGATTTCTAAGCTTCAAACGCCTATTTGTTGTGTTTTTTATTTCATAATGGCTATTCTGTACAAACTCTTCTTTGCATTGCATCAGAATACAAAATTTGGGAAGGAAGAAGGCAAAGCCAACTCAGACCCAGAAAACATTTGGGAAATTGCCACACAAGAAACCACAAATCTGCTGAGGTACTCAAAATAAGGACAGCAAGCCAGAACTGCAGCCAGCCAACAGCTGTGCCCTGATTGAAAAAGAACCATCCTCTTGTGCCCTGAACTCAATATTGCAGCCTCAAAACCAAAGCTCACATCAGAAAATTCATTACAAACCATGATAAATAAGAAAAAAGAGAAAAAAGCCAAAGAAATACAAGAGTACTTTGTGATATTTGGCTGGATTTAGACACAAGGAAACTGGCTGTTTCCAGATTCATCCCCCCCTTCCACAGACCGACTTTGGAATTCTGATTGAATTCACCTCAAAATCGCACTCACACTCATTTGGGAGGGAATTAGAATCTGTCCGCTCAGCAGAAGCGTTCCATGGCATTTTCCAAAACACAGAATCTCACCTTGGTTGTGTTGCCTATGGATTTCTAATCCTGAAAGGTCAATTTGCTGTGTTTTTTTTTTTTTTCTTTCATAATGGCTACTCTCCAAAATCTTGCTTGTATTGCATCAGAATACAAAATTTGGGAATAAGAAGGCAAAACCGACTCAGACCCAGAAAACATTTAGGAAATTGGCACTCAAGAAACCATAAATCAGCTGAGGCACCCAAAACAATGACAGCAAGCCAGAAGTGGAGCAAGCCAACAGCTGTGCCCTGATTGAAAAAGAACCTTCCTCTTGTGCCCTGAACTCAATATGCCAGCCTCAAAACCAAAGCTCACATCAGAAAATTCATTACAAACCATGATAAATAAGGGAAATGTGAAAAAGCCAAAGAAATGCAAGAGTACTTTGTGATATTTGGCAGGATTTAGACACAAAGAAACTGGCTGTTTCCATATTCATCCCCCCCTTCCACAGACCGACTTTGGAATTCTGATTGAATTCACCTCAAAATCGCTCTCACACTCCATTTGGAGGGTATTAGAATCTGTCCCCTCAGCAGAAGCGTTCCATGTCATTTTCCAAAACACAGAATCTCACCTTGGTTGTGTTGCCTATGGATTTCTAATCCTGAAAGGTCAATTTGCTGTGTTTTTTTTTTTTTCTTTCATAATGGCTACTCTGTCCAAAATCTTGCTTGTATTGCATCAGAATACAAAATTTGGGAAGGAAGAAGGCAAAACCAACTCAGACCCCGAAAACATTTAGGAAATTGCCACACAAGAAACCACAAATCAGCTGAGGCACCCAAAACAATGACAGCAAGCCAGAAGTGGAGCAAGCCAACAGCTGTGCCCTGATTGAAAAAGAACCTTCCTCTTGTGCCCTGAACTCAATATGCCAGCCTCAAAACCAAAGCTCACATCAGAAAATTCATTACAAACCATGATAAATAAGAAAAAAGAGAAAAAAGCCAAAGAAATGCAAGAATCCATAATGATATTGGTTTTGATTTAGTTGCAAGGAAACCGGCTGTTCCCAGATACATCCACCCCTCCAGATGACAGCCTGTGGAATTCTGACTGAATTAACCTGAAAATCACAGTGAAACTCAGTTTGGAGGCAATTAATATCTGTCACCTCAGCCAAAGTGTTCCATTTTATTTTCATAAACACAAAAACTCACCTTGGTCATGTTACCTGTAGATTTCTAAGCTTCAAACGCCTATTTGTTGTGTTTTTTCTTTCATAATGGCTATTCTGTACAAACTCTTCTTTGCATTGCATCAGAATACAAAATTTGGGAAGGAAGAAGGCAAAGCCAACTCAGACCCTGAAAACATTTGGGAAATTGCCACACAAGAAACCACAAATCGGCTGAGGCACTCAAAACAATGACAGCAAGCCAGAAGTGGAGCAAGCCAACAGCTGTGCCCTGATTGAAAAAGAACCTTCCTCTTGTGCCCTGAACTCAATATGCCAGCCTCAAAACCAAAGCTCACATCAGAAAATTCATTACAAACCATGATAAATAAGAAAAAAGAGAAAAAAGCCAAAGAAATGCAAGAGTCCTTTGTGATATTTGGCAGGATTTAGACACAAAGAAACTGGCTGTTTCCAGATTCATCCCCCCCTTCCACAGACTGACTTTGGAATTTTGATTGAATTCACCTCAAAATCGCTCTCACACTCCATTTGGAGGGAATTAGAATCTGTCCGCTCAGCAGAAGCGTTCCATGGCATTTTCCAAAACACAGAATCTCACCTTGGTTGTGTTGCCTATGGATTTCTAATCCTGAAAGGTCAATTTGCTGTGTTTTTTTTTTTTTTTCTTTCATAATGGCTACTCTGTCCAAAATTTTGCTTGTATTGCATCAGAATACAAAATTTGGGAAGGAAGAAGACAAAACCAACTCAGACCCCGAAAACATTTAGGAAATTGCCACACAAGAAACCACAAATCAGCTGAGGCACCCAAAACAATCACAGCAAGCCAGAAGTGGAGCAAGCCAACAGCTGTGCCCTGATTGAAAAAGAACCTTCCTCTTGTGCCCTGAACTCAATATGCCAGCCTCAAAACCAAAGCTCACATCAGAAAATTCATTACAAACCATGATAAATAAGAAAAAAGAGAAAAAAGCCAAAAAAATGCAAGAATCCATAATGATATAAGGCTTGATTTAGTTGCTAGGAAACCGGCTGTTCCCGGATTCATGCACCCTCCAGCTGACTGCCTGTGGAATTCTGACTGAATTAACCTGAAAATCACTGTGAAACTCAGTTTGGAGGCCATTCATATCTGTCACCTCAGCCAAAGTGTTCCATTTTATTTTCATAAACACAAAAACTCACCTTGGTCATGTTACCTGTAGATTTCTAAGCTTCAAACGCCTATTTGTTGTGTTTTTTCTTTCATAATGGCTATTCTGTACAAACTCTTCTTTACATTGCATCAGAATACAAAATTTGGGAAGGAAGAAGGCAAAGCCAACTCAGACCCTGAAAACATTTGGGAAATTGCCACACAAGAAACCACAAATCGGCTGAGGCACTCAAAACAATGACAGCAAGCCAGAAGTGGAGCAAGCCAACAGCTGTGCCCTGATTGAAAAAGAACCATCCTCTTGTGCCCTGAACTCAATATTGCAGCCTCAAAACCAAAGCTCACATCAGAAAATTCATTACAAACCATGATAAATAAGAAAAAAGAGAAAAAAGCCAAAAAAATGCAAGAATCCATAATGATATAGGGCTTGATTTAGTTGCAAGGAAACCGGCTGTTCCCAGATTCATCCACCACTAAAGCTGACTGCCTGTGGAATTCTGACTGAATTAACCTGACAATCGCAGTGAAACTCAAGAAACCAAATTTCAGCTGAGGCACCCAAAACAAAGACAATAGCCAGAATTGGAGCAAGCCAACAGCTGTGCCCTGTTTGAAAAAGACCATTCCTCCGGTGCCCTGAATTCTATATTGCAGCCTCAAAACCAAAGGTCACATCAGAAAATTCATTACAAACCATGATAAATAAGGGAAATGTGAAAAAGCCAAAGAAATGCAAGAGTCCTTTGTGATATTTGGCTGGATTTAGACACAAAGAAACTGGCTGTTTCCAGATTCATCCCCCCCTTCCACAGACTGACTTTGGAATTCTGATTGAATTCACCTCAAAATCGCTCTCACACTCATTTGGGAGGGAATTAGAATCTGTCCCCTCAGCAGAAGCGTTCTATGTCATTTTCCAAAACACAGAAACTCATCTTGGTTGTGTTGCCTGTAGATTTCTAATCCTGAAAGGGCAATGCGCTTTTTTTTTTTTTTTTTCATAATGGCTACTCTCCAAAATCTTGCTTGTATTGCATCAGAATACAACATTTGGGAATAAGAAGGCAAAACCGACTCAGACCCAGAAAACATTTAGGAAATTGGCACTCAAGAAACCACAAATCGGCTGAGGCACCCAAAACAATGACAGCAAGCCAGAATTGGAGCAAGCCAACAGCTGTGCCCTGATTGAAAAAGAACCTTCCTCTTGTGCCCTGAACTCAATATGCCAGCCTCAAAACCAAAGCTCACATCAGAAAATTCATTACAAACCATGATAAATAAGGGAAATGTGAAAAAGCCAAAGAAATGCAAGAGTCCTTTGTGATATTTGGCAGGATTTAGACACAAAGAAACTGGCTGTTTCCAGATTCATCCCCCCCTTCCACAGACTGACTTTGGAATTCTGATTGAATTCACCTCAAGATCGCTCTCACACTCCATTTGGAGGGAATTAGAATCTGTCACCTCAGCAGAAGCGTTCCATGTCATTTTCCAAAACACAGAATCTCATCTTGGTTGTGTTGCCTATGGATTTCTAATCCTGAAAGGTCAATTTGCTGTGTTTTTTTTTTTTCTTTCATAATGGCTACTCTTCAAAATTTTGCTTGTATTGCATCAGAATACAAAATTTGGGAAGGAAGAAGACAAAACCAACTCAGACCCCAAAAACATTTAGTAAATTACCACACAAGAAACCACAAATCAGCTGAGGCACCCAAAACAATGACAGCAAGCCAGAAGTGGAGCAAGCCAACAGCTGTGCCCTGATTGAAAAAGAACCTTCCTCTTGTGCCCTGAACTCAATATGCCAGCCTCAAAACCAAAGCTCACATCAGAAAATTCATTACAAACCATGATAAATAAGAAAAAAGAGAAAAAAGCCAAAAAAATGCAAGAATCCATAATGATATAGGGCTTGATTTAGTCGCTAGGAAACCGGCTGTTCCCGGATTCATCCACCCCTCCAGCTGACTGCCTGTGGAATTCTGTCTGAATTAACCTGAAAATCACAGTGAAACTCATTTTGGAGGCAATTAATATCTGTCACCTCAGCCAAAGTATTCCATTTTATTTTCATAAACACAAAAACTCACCTTGGTCGTGTTACCTGTAGATTTATATTCTTCAAATGCCCATTTGTAATGTTTTTTATTTCATAATGGCTACTCTGTCCAAACTCTTGTTTGTGTTGCGTCAGAATACAGAATTTGGGAATGAAGAAGGCAAAGCCAACTCAGACCCAGAAAACATTTAGGAAATTGCCACACAAGAAACCACAAATCGGCTGAGGCACCCAAAACAATGACAGCAAGCCAGAATTGGAGCAAGCCAACCGCTGTGCCCTGGTTGAAAAAGAACCTTCCTCTTGTGCCCTGAACTCAATATGCCAGCCTCAAAACCAAAGCTCACATCAGAAAATTCATTACAAACCATGATAAAAAGAAAAAAGAGAAAGAAGCCAAAGAAATGCATTGAGTCCTTTATGATATTGGGCTTGATTTAGTTGCAAGGAAACCAGCTGTTCCCGGATTCATCCACCCCTCCTAGCTGACTGGCTGTGGAATTCTGATTGAATTCACCTGAAAATCGCACTCACTCTCGATTTGGAGGAAATTAATATCTGCCCCTCAGTGGAAGGGTTCTATGTCATTTTCCAAAACCCAAAAACTCATCTTTGTCATGTTGCCTATGATTTCTAATCATGAAAACCCAATATGTTCTGTTTTTCAATTTCCTAATGGATCCTCGTTCTAAACCCTTGTTTGTATTGCATCAGAATACACAATTTGAAAAGGAAAAAGGCAAAACCAACTCAGACCAACAAAGCATTTAGGAAAAAGTCGCTCAAAATGAAAAATTGCCTGAGGCACCCAAAGCAATTACAGAAAGCCAGAATTGGAGAGAAACAACAGCTGTGCCCTAATTGAAAAAGACCATTCCTCTGGTTCCCTGAACTCCTTAAGCCAGCCTCAAAACCACAACCCACATCAGAAAATTTATTACAAACCATGATAAATAAGAAAATGTGAAAAATGCAAAAAAGAAAAAGAAATGCAAGAGTCCTTCGTGATATGGCGCTTGTTTTAGTACAAGGAAACCAGCTGTTTCCGGATTCATCCACCCCTCCCAGCTGACTGACTGTGGAATTCTGATTGTATTCACCTGAAAAGAGAGAACATTTATAAGTATATTGGGACTGTGGAACCTGTCATTTACCAATCACATGTTAGACTGAATCATAGACCAAATATAGGGAAGAAATCCTATGCATGTAAACCTTGTGGGAATTCATTCAGTATTAAATACCCTCCATCACAGCACTCATATTGTGGAAAACCCTCATGTGTGTAATGATTGTGTGGAAACCACTCACCAGAAGTCAGATCTCATTAGACATCAGAGAATTCACACAGGGTTGAAATCTTACAAATCTAATGACTGTGGGAAGTTCTTTGGCCAGAAGAAACACCTCATAAATCATCAGAGAATTCACACAGGTGAGAAACCTTTTGAATGTAATGACTGTGGAAAATCCTTTGGCCAGAAGGCAAACCTCATAAATCATCAGAGAATTCACACAGGTGAGAAACCTTATGAATGCAATTACTATGGAAAATCCTTTGGCCAGAAGGCAAACCTCATAAATCATCAGAGAATTCACAGAGGGGAGAAACCTTATGAATGCAATCATTGTGGAAAAGCCTTTGCTGAGAAATCAAAGCTCACAAAGCATCAGACAATTTGTACTGGGGGAAACCTTATGATTGCAATGACTGTGGAAAAACCTTTGCTGAGAAGTCAAACCTCAGAAAGTATCAGAGCCTTCACACCATGGAGAAAGCTTATAAATGAAATGACTGTGGAAAAGCCTTTGGTCCCATCCTTGCATACCAAGGATAAATCCCACTTGGTCTGGGTGGATGATCTTTCTGATGCATTGTTGGATTCAATTGGCCAGAATTCTGTTGCAGATCTTTGCATGTATGTTCATCAGGGAAATTGTTCTATAATTACTTTCTTTGTTGCACTTTTTTCAAGTTTAGGAATGAAGGTGATGTTGGCTTCATAGAAAGAATTTGGGAGAATCGCCTCTCTCTCAATTGTTTTGAATAACTTGAGAAGAATTGCAGTTAGTGCTTTAAATGTCTGTTAGAATTCAGCAGTGAAGCCTTCCAGTTTTGGGGTTTTCTTGGTAGTGATGGTCTTTATTACTGGTATCATTTCCATCTGGTTATGTGTGTGTTTAGGTTTTCTATATCTTTGTTGCTCAATTTAGGTAGGTTTTATGGATGGAAGGATGGTGGAAAGCCTCTTTGCTGTACTTCATAACTCATAAGATATCAGAGTATCCACACAGGGAATTTTCTACTTGACCTTTTTGTGCAAGTTATATCTCATGAAATATTAGAGAATTCACCAAGGGGAGAAATGCATGAATATAATACATGTGAATAGCCTTTGTGGTGCAAATCAGACCTCATCAAACATAAAAGAATTCTCATGGGGAGCAATTTTATGAATGTAATGACTCAGAGCCTTTTACCATAATTCAGCCCTCATTGTACATCATCAAATTCATATAGGGAAAAACTCCTTTGAAAGTAAAATCCCTTTAATTAGAAGCCATACCTCATAAGACAACAGGGAATTCACGTGGGAGAGAAACCTTATGGGTGTAATGAGTGTTGGAAAGCTCTGCCCAAATCTCTCCTTATATCAGAATGCACAACATATATATCTAATGAATGAAATAAATGTGAGAAAGTCATTTCACATAGGTAATGCCTCATAATCCATCATGGAATTTGAACAAGGGAGAGACCTTAACAATATAATGAATGTGGAAGAGCTTTTCTCCCAAATTCATGTAAGTATTGTGACAAAACCTTTTGCTGGAAATCACATCCTATCCAACAGAGACTCATGTAAAGGAGAAAGCTTATAAATATTATTAGAGTCAGAAGTCAATGGTACATCAGAGAATTGACACAGGTGGTTTCTTAGGCGTATACTGATTGTGCAAAAACATTTTCTTTATTTCAGGCTTGTATAGACACAGAATTCACAAAAGGTGATAGTCTTTGCATGCTGTAAATACGATAAAACCTTTAGCCAGAAATTAGACATCAACAGACTTCAGAGAATTCATAAGGAACAAAAGTCTATGCAATGAATTTGGAAAATGTATTTCTGTTATAAATCAGTCTTCAATTCCCATGAATAGACTCACAAATGAGAAAACATGCATGCATAGAAAAGTTTTGTACCATAAATTATCTCTAGATGGTAAACTAATATATCACACAAAAGAAATATCATGAGTGTAATGGAATTGGGAAACCCTTTGCTATAAGGCAGATTTCCAGAAAGCTTAGCAAGATTACAGAAAAGTCTCTGAAAATGTAACATGTCTGAAAGATTTGTTGGCATCACAAACTGGAGGATAGCTCAAGTGCATGTGTTTTTGTGCCTGGCATCCAAATTGATATCTCTTTTTCTTTGATGAATTCCTTGTTTATTTATTTAGCAGATTTAGAGACAAAGGATTCCTGTCCATTGATTTACTACTATATGCCCACAATTGCCATGGTAAAGTATATGGCAAAAACTGAGTGCTGGGGGCTGTGAATCTGATTCATCACTGATAACATTGAAGACATTGGTTCCTGGTTCTTATGCTGCTATGCATGGAAATGTTTCTCTAATTTCATTTTCAAATAGTTCATTGTTAATATAAAGAAATGCTTCTAATTTTTAAAATTTCATTGAAATAATTTGTGATTAATGTGTCCTAGTCATGCATTATTACAGGGTGTAGTGCAATATTTGCACACATTTATGCAGTAAAAAGTGATCAAGCTAAGCAACTACAGTTTTATTAAGTTTTTAAAGAGTTATTTATTTGAAAGACAGAGTTACAGAGAGAAGTAGCAGCAGAGAGAGAGAGAGGTCTTCCTCTGCCGGTTCACTCCCCAGATGGCCACAATGGCCGGAGCTCTGCCAATCTGATTCCAGGAACCAGGAGCTTCTTCCAGATCTCCCACTTGGGTGCAGGGACCCAAGGACTTGGGCCATCTTCTACTGCTTTCCCAGGCCATAGCAGAGAGTTGGATCAGAAGAGGAGCAGCCAGGACTAGAACTGGTACCCACAGGGCATGCTGGTGCTTCAGGCCAGGGTGTTAGCCCACTGTGCCACAATGCTGGCCCCCAAGCAACTACAGTTTCTAATTCTTCTCCATGATTTGAGACTACCAGCTCCTCTCCTTCAGTTCTTTACACAGAACCTAATATGGTTGAATGTAGTCATCTCATTATATTATGGAACACCAGAAGTTCTTTCTGCCTCTTTGATTTTTGATACCTATTATCCAATCCCCCTCTATCCCTAGCTGCTTCCCTTCTCAGCCTCTAGTAATCACAGTTCTGTGTTCAGATCCATTATTTTCTTTCACTTCCACATGCGACAAGGACCAGGTGACATTTGTGTTCCTGCTTCTGGCTTATTTCAATTAATTTAATAATATTTTGTTCTTTTTTTGTATCTAAAAGAGGTTGCCCTGTCCATTGTTTTTCACTGATGGACAGCTAGATTGGTTTCACATCCTGGCTGCAGTGAACTGTGTTATAGTGGCTGTGTTATGGGAAAATTGCTGTATCTTTGATATGCTCTCCTCCTTTCCTTCTAATAAAATTTCCTTATTCTATATAGCCAAGAGCAAGATAACTCTCACATGGTAGGTCAATTTTTATCTTAGTTTAATTTTTGTTATTTATTTGAAAGAGTTACAATAGAGGTAGAGACACAGAGAGGTCCTCCATTAGCTGGTTCGCTCTACAGATGACTACAAAGGCCAGAGTTATGCCATTCTGAAACCTGGAGACAGGAGCTTCCTCTGGGTCTCCCTCATGGGTGCATGGGCCCAAGGACTTGGGCCATCTTCTACTGCTATCCCAGGAGATAGCAGAGAGCTGTATTGGAAGAAGAGCAGCTGGAACTAGAACTGGCACCCAAATGGGATGCTGGCCCTTCAGGCCAGGGCTTTAACTCACTGCACAACAGCGCCAGCCCCAATTTTTATCCTTTTTAAGGAATGACCATACTGTTCTGCATAACATCTGTACTAACTTGTGTTTTCACCTACCATATATGGTGGTTTTCTTTTCCCATGTGCTCTCTAGCATTTGTTATTTTTTATCAGTTTGGCATAAAAATGATATAGTATTGTTCATGTTTTTGTGTATTTTGAAATCAGTTAATTTGTTTATTAAATCTTTATTATTTGAAAGGTGGATTTAGAGAGAGAGGGAAAGACATAGATAGCTTTCATCTGCTGGCTCACACCCCAGAGAGTTTCAACAGTTGAGCCTGGGGCATGCTGGAGTCAGGAGCTTCATCCAAGTCTCCCACATGAGTGGCAAGGACCTGAGTCCTTCGTCCATCTTCTGCTGGTTTCCCAGGTGTTTAGCAGTGAGCTAAATTGGAAGTGGAGATTCCTAAACTCAAAGTGGAACTCAGATGTTATGCTGGCCTCACAGATTGCAGCTTTCCCCACTTGGCCACAATGCCAGCCCCTCTATCAATTTAATTCCTCAAAAATAGCTCAGTAATGTTGGCATCTATCTCATTTTGTTTTTTCTCTGTTATTATTCAACTTATTGATGTCTTATTTTTGTTCACATTATTCCTCTCAATTGCTCTACCTGAGGTGAGTAGGGCTGCTGTGTTGCTTAAATGAAGTGTATGCTTTAGATTACTCATTTAATGAGTGCATGTCATTCACATAGCACTTCACTGAAGTTCTACTATGTCCCAAATCCTCTTCTAGGCACAGAATTTAGACCACTTTTCTCTTAGGCCCAGATCTTGCCTTTAACATACTACTTGGAATTTAGTAGCTCATGAAATCTGCAGACTGCATAAATGAATGAATATTTTGAGGGCTGTGCTTTTGTGGAGGAACTTCATAGGAGACCGAAGGAATAAAATAAATCAAAAGTATCCACAGTATATAGAATGTATACTATTTTACAAGTCACAGAGAAGAAGAAGAAGAAGGAAAGTAGTAAGACTAGAAAGTTTGTGGCAAGACTAACAGGCGCTGGTCAAGAACTTAATAAGCACATTAGGAAAGCAGTAAGGTTTCTTTTTTTTTTTTTTGAGGAAAAGTTTTTATTTCTAGTGATGAAATTGGCTACAGAACATTATGAAAGTTTAAAAATACAAAGAGAAATTGTCTATAATTAATAGATTCAAAATTTGACAATCAGTGAATATCATTATTAGTCATTACCAACAACAGTTATTGATTTGAAAGGCAGAGTGACAGGAAGAGGGAACCACTGCTTCACTCCCCAGACACTTGCAATAGCCAAAGCTTGACCAAGCCAAAACCAGGAACTGGGAATTCATTCTGGATGTCCCATTTGGGTGCAGGGACCCAAGCACTTCTGCCATCCTCCGTCTCCTCCCAGGGTGCACACTAGCAGAAACTTGCCTCAAAGCAGAGAAGCTACCACTCAAGCCAGACATTTGTATATGGGATGTGGGTGTGTGGTGGTGATAGCAAGCCCTCATAGATAAAAAAAAAAAAAAGACAAAGTTATTTCTATGCCAAGGAAATTACTCTGTAGTCTTTCTCTTATAAACTACGTATTGCTGAACCTAGATAATTTTTCCTTTATTTAACAATGACATGAAAATGTCAGTTGAGTTGGCTTTCCTGAAGACCTTGTTTCTTGAATATTAGTGGCTAGTTGAGATAAATTCTTTTCATCTCTTTCTCGCTTCGGCAGCACATGTGCTCGCTTCGGCAGCACATATACTAAAATTGGAACGATACAGAGAAGATTAGCATGCCCCTGCGCAGTAAGGTTTCTTTACCTCCCTGTAGACTCTGCTCTCCAGAGGTGAACAGGGTCCTCTAAACCCACTTGCTGCACACACAAACACCTGAGTGTTGTATTCTCCCACAGGTGTTGGAGACTGATATGGTGTTCTGATTTATATTTACATAATGGCTAGTGACATCGGGCATATTCACATGTTTTGACCATTTACATTTCTTCTGAGAAATGTCTATTCAGATCCTTGCCTGTTTCTTCACTGTATTTTTTGGAGTTTTTCCAATTCATGTAAATGTTCTGGAAATCTGTAAACATTCAGAGTTTTAATTTTTCCTGCCATCTGTTCATTGTATCTACACTCTGATGTTTACTTTGTTGTGAAGAAGTATCTTAGTTGGATATACTCAAATGTCTCTGTTTTTATTTTTGTGACTATTGCTATTGGAATCTTACCCAAAAGCTATTGTGTGTTGACAATATTTAGAGTTTCCCTATGTTTACTTGGGTTTGGGTCTTATGATTACATTTTAATTCACTGTGAGTTCACTTTCACATAGTGTAAGAGATGTTGGAGTCTCTTTTCAGGCTTCTACATATGGATAATCAAGTTCCTCTGCACCACTTGTGAAAGAGATTCTTCTTTCTCCAGTTCATTTTAGTTCCTTTGTTAAATATGAGTTGCTGGTAGAAATTTGGGTTTATTTCTATGCTACCAAGTCTTTTCCATTGAACTATGTGTCTGTTATTATATCAGTGCTAACACTTCTTCTTCTTTTTTTTTTTTTTTTGCAGTATATTTATTTGAAAGGCAGAGTTACAGAGAGGTAGAGGCAGAGAGAGAGAGAGGTCTTCCATCCACTGGTTTACTCCCCAAATGGCCACAATGGCCGGAGCTCTGTTGATCTGAATCCAAGTGTCAGGAGCTTCTTCCAGGTCTCTATGCAGGTGCAGGGGCCCAAAGACTTTGGCCATTTTCTACTTTTTTCTCAGGCTATACCAGAGAGGGGTATAAGAAGTGGAGCAGCTGGGAAACATACTGGCACCCATATGAGATGCCAGCACTGCAGACGGTGACTTTACCTGCTTTGTCATAGTGCTGACCCCTGTAATATGTCTTAAAATATGGTGTGATGTCTCCAGCTTTTTTTTGCTTTATAATATTGCTTTAGATGTTAAGCATCTCTCATGTTTCTATGTGAATTTTAGCATCATTTTTTCTAGCTCTGAGAACATCGTTGGTATGTTGATTGGGATTGCATTGAATTTGCAAATTGCTTTTGGTAGTATGGATATTTTGGTATTATTCTTCCCATTCACAAACATAAGTTTTCTGTGAGACTGTCAAAAAGCCTTGACAAAAATTGGACTTTATTACACAAAAATTCATCACTTTTTGGGATCATTTAAATCCATAATTTTGCACTAATATTTGATAAATAATTAAAGACTTTGAGCATTTTAGTAGGAGAAATTAAAATATTTATCAATTTATTCAAATATAGTTTAGATGTGATATTCAAATATTGTTTAGAGCCATTGTCTGTATTCCCTCTAAATTACGATCTTTTTGCTTTTTGCCTGTTAAACTTGTCCCTTGATTCAACAACCGTTTTTAATGTAATGTAAACTGAAAATGTCATTTCATAAGCTAAAAAAAATGACAAAGAAGGAAAAAGAAGGGAGGGAGGTTGAGTATATAATTATGTTCTCCGAATTTTTTCTATAAAACATATTGAATCATTTAAAAGCTAATTAAAATTAAACTCAAAATTGGACCATTATGACCAATATTTAAAACAAGTGATTAAAAACTGTAGATGTCTTCAATTTTGATTATCATTCTTCTTTAGAATATCTGAAAGAAATCCAGTTTCTCACTTTAAAATATACCAGTGTGTTAGAATTTAGTATTAAATGACTTTGTTTAAAAGTGTTATTTAATCTATTGCTTTAAGTAGTAATACTATGGCCATTGTAAAACAAAATCCTTATCATTTTTCATAAAACAGGAAGGGCCTTTAAAACATCATCACTAAAAATATTAAGAGACCTAAAATATAACATTCTTAAAACCCAAGTGATACCATTCAAAATTTTCAAATATGCAGGGATAGTTCATGTCAAGTAACTAAATAATTGTGAAGTGTATATATGGAATAGCTTCTATAAATTCTTTTGGCAAGGGCTGGCACTGTGGCATAGTGGGTGAGGCTGCCACCTGCAGTGCTGGTATTCCATAGGGGCATCAGTTCAAGACCTGGCTGCTCCACTTCCTATCCAGCTCTCTGCTATGGCCTGGGAAACACTATAAAATGGTACAAGTCCTTGGGCCCCTGCAACTGCATAGGAGACCAGGAAGAGGCTCCTGGTTCCTGCCTTCCAGTCAGCACAGCTGCAGCCATGGAGGCCAACTGTGGAGTGAACCAGTGAATGGAAGACCACTCTCTCTGCCTCTCCTTCTCTCTCTGTGTAATTCTGACTTTCAAATAATATAAATAAATCTTTAAAAAATTCTTTTGGCAAATAGATGAAGCTATTTGTTATACATTTCAAATAAATAGCAAACATACTAGAAAAATATATTGAATAAAATTTAAGCAACTCATAGCTATACACAGAAATTTCTCACCATAACAACATAGCAACCACTAAATTTCCAAATTCAATTTTCCACAACTTAGAATCTTTAACTCCAGAAGGAGTACAAAATTGACAGAACAGTGGCCTATGTATCAGGATACCTAATGCTAATACAGAATTATCCCTGCCACAACTTACCTATGTGACCTTGAACAATTCACTTTACTTCTCTGGGCTTGGCATTTAGCATCCTCATGTGATAAAGGAGGCTTGGATAAGATCAGTTGTACTCTATCTTGAGACTTCAATGATCTCTCAGTTTCCAAACAGGCACCTTAAGGGAAAGTAAACCTTTAGATCAAAGCTTACATTTTTAAATCTAAATATATTTTAAACTGTTTCTACAACTAGTACAAAACAACACATTCAAATGTGTACCATGCCACTTTTCAATATTTGGGAATAATTAATGCATCATTTTAGAGCATTGTCTTGAGGCCAGTGCTGTGGTGTAGCTAGTAAAGCCACTGCATGCAGTGGGGGCATCCCATATGGAGGCCGGTTCAAGTCCAGGCTGCTCCATTTTCCATTCAGCTGTCTGCTATAGCCTGGGAGAGCAGTAGGAAGTTGGCCCAAGTCCTTGGGCCCCTGAATCTGCATGGGAGAACCTGAAGAGGTCCTGGCTCCTGGTTTCAGATTGGCATATCTCTGACCTTTTAGGTCATCTGGGGAGTGAAAAAGCAGATGGAGGAACTCTCTCTCTTCCTCTTGTTCACTATCTGTGTAACTCGGACTTCCAAATAAATAAATAAATAAATCTTTTAAAAAATCAAAAGAATATTGTCTGGCACACAGTGAACCACTAAGTACAAGATATTATTAGTAATATTAGATTGAAATATTGAAATAAACTAGGCAATAAGCCTTAAGATGCAAATTAATACCAAGAAATATAATCTCAAATTTCTGTGTTCAACAAGGTAGTCTCTTTTCACTACTAACTTTATACTAAATAAGATATTTTGATATTTTGTTAAGAGTAAATTTATCGGGGGCCAGCGCCGTGGCTCACTTGGTTAATTCTCCACCTGTGGTGCTGGTATCCCTTATGGGCAAAGTGTTCTAGTCCTGGTTGCTCCTCTTTCAGTCCAGCTTTCTGCTATGGCCCGGGAAGGCAGTAGAGGATGGCCCAAGTGCTTGGGCCCTGCACCCGAATGGGAGACCAGGAGAAAGCACCTGACTCCTGGCTTTGGATGGGCACAGCTCCAACTGTGGCAGCCATCTGGGGACTGAACCAATGGAAGGAAGGCCTTTCTGATTTCTCACTGTATATAACTCTACCTGTCAAATAAAAAAAAATTATTAGTTTTTCATAAAAACTGCAGTATTGAAAAAGTTCTAAAATCCCTCTAATTCTAAATGTCTGTGACTGCTAACTCATTAGCACATATTGCATTCTTTACATCTGGGTAATCATGACAATTCACTTTTAAATGATTAACAGATCTGCTGTTATATATAAATACATGCTTTTCCGAAAATCATACAATAAGCAGGCTACATACTTTACTTCAAGTAGAACTGCCATATCCAGTCCTACAATTGTAAATAAGACAGTTTCAATTGTTCAGCATTATCAATTATAAATTCCAATCGTGTAGCAATACTCATAAGAATTTAGGGGGCCGATGCTGTGGAGTAGCAAGTAGAGCTGTGGCTTGCAGTGCTGACATTCCAATTGGGTGCCAGTTCAAGTCCTGGCTACTCAAATTACTATCCATCTTTTTAGGCAAGTAAGACTTACTATCCAGCAGTAGAGGATGGCCCAGGCCCTTGGGCTCCTGCACCTGCATAGGAGACCCAAAAGAAGCTGCTGGCTCCTGGCTTTGGATTGGCAGAGCTCCAGCCATTGTGGCCAAATGGGGAGTGAACCAGCGGTTGGAAGACTGCTCTCTCTCTCTCCTTCTCTGTGTAACTCTGATTTTCAAGTAAAATAAATGATTTTTTTTAAAAAAAGGATGAAATAAAAAGGAAGATGAAGATTACAAAATTGTTTAATTTTTTTAATAAATATAAATTTCCAAAGTACAGCTTTTGGATTACAGTGGCTTCCCCTCCCCCAAAACATCCCTCCCACCCATAATCCTCCTATTTCCTGCTTCCTCTCCCATCCCAGAAGATTACAAAATTGTATGAAGGACATTTGTACAGTAAACAAATATACTGATTTCCAATGCAATATTTGAATACTTGAAGCAGGAAGGCTAAGTACTTCTTTGCCAAAATAACATGTTTTCTCCAGTGTAAAACCCATTTGCCATCCCAATACACAAAGGGATTTGGGGCAAGAAGGAAAAAAGAAGTCCACACATGCAGAAATTTTAAGCAAAACAAAATAGAGAATGTATTTAGTTTCATGTAAATCACATGAGAATTAATAGTATTCTACCAATTTGCAACAAATATTTTTAACTTTAATGAATGAATGAACTTTCAGTTACATAGCAGGAAACTTCTACCCTCTCCCATAAAACTGAAAGAGAAACTTTTTAAAAGTAAAAACTGATGAAAGAATTCTGCAATACATGTTAATGTTAAGTAGCCCAGCAGAGTTTATTTAGAAATACAAACACACACACAGAAAATAAATACATTAAAATCTTACTGAATAGTCCAGTAATAGTTCAGGATCCAATATGTGTGCAAAAGATTCTGGATTTCCCAGTCACTTTGTATAGGAAATGATGTGCTTTGCTATGTAGCATGTAACTTTAGATTCCTGAACACCTCCACTTTGCTTCTTACCCTGAATCCCAGCAAATACAGGAACACAGCTGTTGAGTCATTCATTTTCTGGATTTGAGAATATCAAAGAATTAATGAGTATAGAAAGTTGTACAGCAGAGACCAAGAATGTCCAAGGGAGGTCACGTAAATCAATTGAACAAGTCAAACTACTATGAATGTATACTGAATGCTCTGTTTTTAATATGTCTTACTTACCTAAAAAGACATGAGGGCTATTGCTCTCTCTCTTAATACAACTAAGGAGAAGATATCACCAATGCTCAAGAAAAATGAATACACAGCAGAGCTAATACAAAATCCCCAAATTCCAAAATAGAAAAACTGGATATGCACTCCTTACACACACCCTGAAGTGGCAATGAAGTAGAACAAATCTAAAATTAGAAAAAAATCTTTTTTTAAAAGATTTATTTATTTATTTGAAAGTCAGAGTTGCACAGAGAGAGGCAGAGAAGAGAGAGGGGTCTTCCATCCACTGGTTCTCTCCCCAGTTGGCTGCAATGGCCAGAGTTGTGCCAATCCAAAGCCAGGAGCAAGGAGCTTCTTCCAGGTCTCCCACATGGGTGCAGGGGCCCAGGACTTGGGCCATCTTCTACTGCTTTCCCAGGCTATAGCAGAGATCTGGATCCATATGAGATGCCAGCACTGCAAGTGGTGGCTCTACCCACTATGCCACACCACTGGCCCTGAAAATTCTTGTCAAATTAAGAACATTTAACCTTTGTTTAGAGTGCATTATTAAAATATCTAAACTGGGGGAATACATAATTTCTTTCTTTAGAAATCAGAAGAGAAAAAGAACACTTCAAGCCTACTGTGACACCACACAGAAGGAATGGAGAATCATGATCTCAATTAGCCTAGGGACAGAATAAAAGGGAGGGAAATAGGAACAACAGAATTAAGATGAATAAGCTTTGACAGCTGAGGGAATCTGAATGTAAAGAAAAGGCATGCAGTTAACTGAAACAATAGAGATAAGTCTTAGAGGAAAAAACATTGTTAAGTCATATTAATGGGGCCAGAGCTGTGACTTAGTAAAGTAAAAAAAAAAAATCTAAAATTTGTTTTTAAATTATATAATTAAAAAAGATAAAAAAGATGTTCAATCTTAAGTCTCTACAGCATAAGATATACATCAATTTTCCCAGGTTCTATTTGCATTTATTAACAAAGTTTCATGGGTGTAATCACTAAAGTGGCTCCAATAAGTCTTTTTATAAAAATTATTTTTTATTTTGACAGGCAGAGTGGACAGTGAGAGAGACAGAGAGAAAGGTCTTCCTTTTTCTGTTGGTTTACCCCCTAGTGACCGCTGCGGCCAGTGTGCTGCAGCTGGCACATGGCACTGATCCAAAGCCAGGAGCCAAGTGCTTCCTCCTGGTCTCCCATGCAGGTACGGGGCCCAAGCACTTTGGCCATCCTCCATTGCACTCCTGGGCCATAGCAGAGAGCTGGACTGGAAGTGGAGCAACTGGGACAGAATCTGGCTCTCCCAGCAGGACTAGAACTTGGTGTGCCTGCACCGCAGGTGGAGGATTAGCTTATTGAGCCATGGAGCCTGCCTCCAATAAGTCTTAACCTGGGATGCAACTAAATTTAACAAGGATACTCAATAGGAATTTTAGAAGAATTCCAAAATATGTATCAGAATAAAAATAAATACTTTACTTGGTACATCTCATTTTAACTATACTATTGTCTAAATTTCCAAATATCAGATGTACTAAAAAAATCCCCAAAGCAGCAGAGTTGGTCCGACATGATGAGGAATAAAATAAAGAAAATGAGAATTCGCAGATCCCAGATTAAAATAACCAAGAAGGCCCAATAAAAGAAAACTCAATGTCTTCATACACTAACATTTATTACCTCAGATTTATTTAACAAAAAGGTGATTATTCCAGCTACATCCCATTAGGTAGCCCAATTTTACCTGCTAAATCCATTTAAAAAAAGCACCTCATGATATATTACTAAAATCATATTGCTATATGCCATCCACCATGTCCACTGTACCTTATACCTAATGTTAACAGATCTGATGAAAATCAGTAGATAAATGATGTGTCTTAACCACGTGTGGGAAATGTCTTTTGTTCAACGTTTTTCCAAAAACCCCTCAGTCTCAGTTTGCCTTCACCTTGAAAAGACACTTCTGAGGTTTACTAATCAGTCCAGCTTCTTTGGGCCTCCCTCCAATGAAAGGGGCTAAAATCCATCAAAATAAACTCTAGGCACTGTCCTTGTGCTCCCAGTGACTTTTTCACTCTAGGGGCTCACAAACCTTCTAAATTCTTTAGATCACCTGTGATGTCCATTAGTTCTCAAAGACTATGATGCAAGTAATTTCCCCTCTTGGAACCTTGTTATTAACTGTGCTGTATGAGAAATGAAGTCTCCTACACACCTTGTGCTTACGATTCTCCAAACCATGTTGCCTGCTAGGACTTTGGCCATGAATATAGGACAGCAATACCTGAACATGATTACTGAGATCTCCTTAATAAAGGATAGACTGGGGCCAGCACTGTGGTGCAGTGGTGTAATCCTTTACCTGCAGTGCTGGCACCCCATATGAGCACCAGTTCTAGTCCCCATTTCTCCTTTTCCCATCCATCTCTCTGCAATAGCCTGGGAAAGCAGTAGAAGCTGTTCCAAGTGCTTTGGTCCCTGCCAAAATGTGGGAGACCTGGAAGCTCCTAGCTCAGATTGGCCCAGCTGCAGACATTGCAGTCATTAGGGGAGTAAATGAGCATATGGAAGACCTTTCTCTCTGTCTCTTCCTCTCACTGTCTGTAAGTACACCTGTCAAATACGTAAATAAATTCTATATATATATATATTTACATTTATTTATATATATTTATGTATATAAATATATTCATATATAAAATATATTATGCTTTATCATATATTATATAATATATAATAATTATAAACAGATAATATTATATAATTTATTATAACTATTATATATATCATATATATATATTATTGAGATGACTTCAATAGCCAGAGTGTGGCCAGGTTGAAGCCAGGAGCTCCTCCTCCAATGTGTGTGGCAGCAACCCAGGCACTTGGACCATCTTTCACTGGTTTTTCAATCCATTGGTATGGAGCTGGATCAGAAATAATTATATATTTATATATAAATAAATTCATATATAATATTTATATATAATTATATATTATATATTTATGATAATTATATGTAATTCTATATTATGTATAGAAATATATAATATATATTATAATATATAAATATATATATGATGGATCAAAATGCAGCATTCTCCATTTGGCAGAAGAGACAGGCTCCAATATCTACTGTCTATGTCAGTATGTCAGTATAATGCAGGAGGTAACCCCTCTACCAAATAAGAAAAGCTATTTCAGTTCAGCTGGACATCATTCTGCTGACTGTTGACCTTATTACTGTTAGTCTGGATGCTTTCATTGGTTGCAATCCAGAGACCCAATTTTCCCATAGATATAAACATCAGCAAACATGAAAATTTGGTAAGAAAAGCTTAAACTGAGAGTTATGATTAATAACTATTTTAACAAAATTTCTCAGAACCCATCTAATCCAAACCTTGGACAATTGGGAGCTGTTGTACTTGGCCCACCCATAATTGAAATGGATTCTAAATCCTTCAACTGCAAGGAGAGTATCATAGACATTAATGCTCCAAACGGATCCAGTTCCCTGCTAATGTGTCTGGAAAAGCAGCACAGGGTGACTCAAATATTGGGGCTCCTGCACCCATGTGAGAGACCTGGAAGAAGCCCCTGGCTCCTGATATCAGTCTGGCCTAGCCACAGTCACTGCAGCCATTTGAGGAGCGAACAAACCAGGAGGAAGATCCATCTCTCCCCCTCTCTCTTTCTAGTGCTGCCTTTCAAATTCATAAATAGACCTTTAAGAAAGTCGATCACTTCAATAAATTTGTCATTGCTCAGTCATGATTACTTTTACTACCTTAAATTCTTTTTCAAAAGATTTATTTATTGGAAAGGCAGAAAGAGGAGCTGGTGGTTGTGGTGCAGTGGACAAA
The DNA here is from genome assembly GCF_964237555.1 of Oryctolagus cuniculus. Lineage (NCBI taxonomy): Eukaryota > Metazoa > Chordata > Mammalia > Lagomorpha > Leporidae > Oryctolagus > Oryctolagus cuniculus. The sequence goes on from NW_027208294.1 coordinate 29,051, forward strand.
GTTGCTATCTGTTACATTGGCATCCTCTACGTGCACCAGTTCAAGTACCAGCTATTCCATTTCTGATCCAGCTCCTTACCAATGGACTGAAAAAGCAGGGAAAGTTGGCCCAAGTGGCTGGGATGCTGCCACGCACATTGCAGGAAAAGCTCCTGGCTTCAACCTGGCCACACTCTGGCTATTAAAGTCATCTCAAAAATGAATTAGGTGGTGGAAGATTTCTGTCTCTCCCTCTCTCTGTAACTCTTTCAAATAAGTAATTAAATATTTTAATATGATAAAAAATGGCAGAGAGACACAGAGACAAAGAGAGAAGGAAAGAGAAGCAGAGAGATCTCCCATCTGCTGGTTCACTTTCTATATGGCTACCACTGTGCAAGACCAGGTTCTCAAGTCCCCATTGAGGTTACAGTTCTCCAAATTAGATGACAAGAAGGAAAGAATTTGAGCTATTATCCATTGCTTCCCAGGGATATTAACATGAAACTGATTTGGAAGTGGAGTACCCAAAACTCAGATTAGCACTGCAATATATGATGCGGGCATCTGTTGTGATGGTTAACAAATTGGAAAACCTAGAGGAAAAATCAACAGATTCCTGGACATACACAATATACCTAAATTGAGTCATGAAGACACATAGAAAAGCTAAACAAATCAAAAACCAAGACAGAGATTGGATGAGTAATAAAGACCCTCCCAACAAGGAAAAGTCCAGGATCAGACAGCCTCACTATTGAATTCTACAAGTCTTTTAAAGAACTAATGCTTCTCAAACTATTCAACACATTTGAAAGAGAGACAATCCTCTCAAACTCCTTCTATTAATCTGACAATGACTCATTCTATCATTTATTTATACATAATGTTGAGAAAATCAGAAGTATTTGTTTGGACTTCTGCTAAAATGCACTAGATTTATAATTTTTAAATACATCTTTCCTAGATGTAATGCAGTCCTTTGCTACTTTAGAGTATCAGAAATTTAAAATGTTGGACTGGTGCTGTGGTGGAGCAGGTTAACACCCTCGCCTGAAGCTCCAGCATCCCATATGGGGGCCGGTTCAATACTCAGCTGCTCCACTTCTGATCCTGCTCTCTGCTATGGCCTGGCAAAGTAGTAGAAGATGACCCAAGTCCTTGGGCCCCTGTACCCATCTGGGAGACCTGGAACTAGCTCCTGGCTCCTGGCATCGGATCAGCACAGCTATGGCAGTTGCAATCAATTAGGGAGTGAACATCAGATGGAAGACCTCTCTCTTTCTCTCTGGTTCTCCTCTCTGTCTGTAACTCGACTTGTACATAAATAAATAAATAAATCTTTAAAACAATTAAGAAATTTAAAAAGGGAAAAGTTTTTAAAAAATGTATTTCTTTATTGTGAGGCAGAGTGACAGATATAGAGAGGAAGAGAAAGAGAGGTCTGCTATCCACTGGTTCACCCCTAAATGGCCAGAATGGCTGGAGCTGGGCCGATCTGAAGCCAGGTGCCAGAAGCCAGGAGTCAGCAGCTTCCTCCAGGTCTCTCACATGGGTGCAGGGGCCCAAGCACTCAGGGCATATTCCACTGCATTCCTAGGCCATTAGCAAAGAGCTGGATTGGAAGTGCAGGAGCAGGGACTCAAACTGGTGCCCATGTGGGATGTTGGTGCTGCAGGTGGATGCTTAATCTACTATGCCACAGAGTGGGCCCAGGGAAAGGTTTTAGGAAGACATCTTTCATGTAGACTAGGCTGCAATATTGCAAGGTAAGGTTTAGCTTTTATTTCCACACATCAGTATTCATCTTTTAGCAACTATAAATACTGAATATCATACATATAGACATAAATATAGGTAACTGCAGATTTTGTTGTCATTCTTTCTAATTCTCTTTTAATGTCTGCTAATAGGCCATCTTATGGATTATTATATTGATGTTATCTGTACACAACCATCAGGCATTTCCACTGTTGAATGTGTTTATGTGTACAGGTAGTTTTGTTTGTGTGTACATGAATGCACATTAGATGGAGATAGCACTGACAGTAATAATGTGAGAAATCCTAATGCTGATTTCAAACTTTCTATCCTCCGCAGAGATGGCTGTCATTGAAGTAGACCACAGGGCCCCTTTGCTGTTGTGGACTGAAATGTGCCTCCCTAAAACTCAAACACTGAAGTGCTAACCACCAACATAACTCTACCTGAAGAAAGTGCTTTTAAGCAGATCATATGATAGATGTGTCTGTCACATCAGAGAAGGGCTTCTGGAAAAATCGAGCCTATTAGCACCTTGATCTGATATTTTCAAGCTCTACAACTCTGAGAAGTAAAATTCCATGATTTAAATCATATTCTCTGTGGTATTTTCTTAGCAAATTAATATATCCTCATTTCTGCTAGCATTTTCTGCTGTCATCTAGAAGGTCCTCGTGATTAACAGAGAAATATAGAAAGTAAAAACTATGATTTTAGATTACCAAGCACCTACTAACATAAAAAAGATATCCCAGAAGCAACCTACTACCATCCTCCAGGACCCAGAAAAAAAAAAAAATACAGGAATGAGTCAAGTTGTGGGGCAGTAGAAAAGTGAATAATGAAAGATCACAGCAGAAGTAAATAAGGAAGGGTTTGATGCTGTGGTGTAGTAGGTTAATGCCTTGTCCTGCTGTGCATGTATCCCATATGTTGTTGCTCGAAGACCAGGTTCTCCACTTCCAATCCAGCTCCCTACTAATGCACCTGGGAAATTGGTGGAAGATGGACCATGTTCTTGGGTGCTGGCACCCACATGAGAGACTTGGAAGAAGCATCTGGCCTTTCAAATAAAGAAATCTTAAAAAAAATAGAAGCAGTGTTAGCACTGTTGGAAAAACAGACACATAGTTCAATGGAAAAAATAGGCAGCTGAAATAAACTGACTTTTCTACAGCCAACCCCTATTTAATAAAGGAAAGAAAACAAACAGGAGAAAGAAGAATCCCCTTAGCAAATGGTTTAAAGGAAAGTGATTATCCATATGTAGAAGCCTGAAAAGATACCCCAACACCTCATACACTATGTAAAAGCAACTCAAGGTTAATTAAAAGTCTAAATATAAAACCAAAACCTTGAGAGCTTGTTTTGAGGTTCTAGCAGGGGAGCGCAGCTACTCGTATACCCTTGACCGAAGACCGGTCCTCCTCTAGCGGGGAAGGTCGTCCTCTTCGACCCAGCACGCAGCTTCAGGAGGGACGCACATGGAGTGGTGAGGGAGGAAGGGGACACCCGCCTAGCCAGCCAGATCAGCCGAATCAACCCTGGCGATCAATGGGGTGACAGATGTCGCAGCCAGATCGCCCTCACATCCTGAGTTCATGCCGGAGCTGAGGGAAGGAAGCAATGCCGTCGGATCTGGCCGCTCTGCGGGAGTCTGAGGAACAACTCACACCAGGTGGCCGCCGTTCCGTCGTCATGGGTAAAGGAGACCCCAACAAGCCAAGGGGCAAAATGTCCTCCTATGCCTTCTTTGTGCAGACGTGCCGGGAAGAGCACAAGAAGAAACACCCTGACTCTTCGGTCAATTTCGCAGAATTCTCTAAGAAATGCTCGGAGAGATGGAAGACCATGTCTGCAAAGGAAAAGTCCAAGTTTGAAGATATGGCAAAAAGTGAAAAAGCTCGTTATGACAGGGAGATGAAAAATTACATTCCTCCCAAGGGTGATAAGAAGGGAAAGAAAAAGGATCCCAGTGCTCCTAAAAGACCACCATCTGCCTTATTTCTCTTTTGCTCTGAACATCGCCCAAAGATCAAAAGTGAACACCCTGGCCTGTCCATTGGGGACACTGCAAAAAAATTGGGTGAGATGCGGTCTGAACACTCAGCCAAAGATAAACAACCATATGAACAGAAAGCAGCTAAGCTAAAGGAGAAATATGAAAAGGATATTGCTGCATACCGTGCCAAGGGCAAAAGTGAAGCGGGAAAGAAGGGCCCTGGTAGGCCCACAGGCTCAAACAAGAAGAATGAACCTGAAGATGTGGAGGAAGAAGAGGAAGAAGAAGAAGATGAAGATGATGAGGAAGAGGATGAAGATGAAGAATAAATGGCTATCCTGTAATGATGAGTGTGGAGTGTGCGTGTGTGCTCAGGCAGTTGTTTTGCTAAGAATGTGAATTCAAGTGCAGCTCAATATTAGCTTCAGTATAAAAAAACTGTACAGATTTTTGTATAGCTGATAAGATTCTTTGTAGAGAAAATACTTTTTTTAAAAAATGCAGGTTGTAGCTTTTTGAGGGGCTACTACATACAGTTAGATTTTAAAGCTTCTGATGTTGAATGTTCCTAAATATTTAATGGTTTCTTTAATTTCTTGACTTGTGTATGGTAGCGCAGCAAAGTTGTAGGAATTAGTATCATTTGTAAATTTGGATTTTTTGTTAGGATGTTGCATTCTGTGTTGTTTTTTTAAAAAAAATTTTGTAATAAAATTATGTATGTTAAAAAAACAACCCAAAACCTAAGTAAACATATGAGAAACTGTAAAACATTAGCAGAGACAACAGTTTGCATAAGATTCCAAAAGCACAAGTAACAAAAATAAAATATACAAATTTGAGCATATCAAATTAAGATACATCTTCACAACAAAGTAATCAACAGAGTGAAGATACAATGGACGGAATGGCAGGAAACATTGAAAACTCTGACTATGACAAAAGATTGATAGCCAGAACATACATATATAGAACTGGAAAAACTCCAAACAAGAAGCAAAATGTACACGTAAGAAATGGGCAATGATCAGAATAGATGTTTCTCAGAAGAAGAAATCTCAATGGTCAAGACATAGATGAACATGCCCAATATCACTAGCCATTAGGGAAATGTAAATCAAAACCAATAGCAGACTCCATCTGTGGGAGAAGACAATGCTTGGGTTTTCATTTGTGCAACAAGTGGGTTTAGAGGACCCTGTTCACCATTAGAGGGCAGAGTCTACATGGAAGTAAAGAATCCTTAATACTTTCCTAATGGGAGAAGAGGAAGCCTGAGACCTCGCAAGCGGGAAGTGGTCCAGAAACTGCTCAGGTGTGGGTGTAGGTGGCTGAGCAACAGGCAGTCCTGCCTTGATTCCCCACAAAGATACAGGGGAAACCCTTCTGGATGGAGCAGGCGTGAATCGGAGGACCTACTGGGAGAACAAGGTCGCCCACCGCGCTGAAGCCAAGTCGCGGGACCCAGACGCAGAAGCCCCAGGGTCTGCGCGACAGTGCTCCAAGGGGAGTGCATGCCACACAGACAACAGCGGGGAGACTTGGGACGCTCAGGGCTCCGAGTCCACACATCGGCGCTGGAAGGGGAGGTGAGCTCAATAACCCGAGACATTGGTGGGGAAACGGGGGTCAGAATCTAGAGGGGGGCCGGAAAGTGCAGCAAACTCACTACCGGAAAGAAGGAAAAAAAAAAGCTTTGGGGTTTCTCTTCCCCCTAACCTTGCAAAGGTTACAAGGCTGCAAGGCTTGAAGAATTCCCAAGAGACAAAGAGCAGGACTCCTCTTTGGATTTACATATCAATGGGGGAGAGTTAAGGAACTGAGTCACTACAATTCAGTAGCCTAGCCAACCCAGTGGGAGTCCAGAGGAGCCAAAGACTGGAAGCTAAATACCATCAATTCTGCACAGCCCTGCCCTGCGGTGTTACTTACCCCCTGAATAAATAAAATAAATAAATAAATAAAAAGAGAGAGATTTACCACGCATAACCTGAGGGTGTCACCTTTGCACACCCTTAACCAGGAAGAACCAGGCAGAGCTCTCAGGCCGCACCCATCTCAAGCCTCCAAGGCTCCTCCAACAGCAGGCAGTCCACTTAACACAGACACAGTATAAAAAAAAAAAAAAAAAGAAAAAACCGCACAGTGACACAAGAAGAATTAACTATGCCGAGTAACAAACACAGAAATAGAGGGAGCAAGATCAACGATGACACTATGATGCCTCCAAATAAGCAAAACACCCCAAGCCAAGAGTATGAAGATGATGAGATAGAAGAAATGCAAGATACGGATTTCAAAAAATTTATGATAAGAACATTTAGAAGTTTTCAAAAGCAAATCCTTGAACTACAGAAATCCTTAATGGACAAGATTGAAAATCTCTCTCGTGAAAATGAAATTTTAAGGAAGAGTCAAAATGAAACTCAGAAACTAGTAGAACAGGAAAGTGTAATAGTCAAGAGAAATCAAAATGAAATGAAGAGCTCAATAGATCAAATGACAAACACATTAGAAAGCCTTAAAAACAGAATGGGTGAAGCAGAAGAGAGAATATCGGACTTAGAAGATAGAGCACAGGAAAACATACAGTCAAACCAAAGAAAAGAAGAGGAAATTAGAAACCTAAAAAATATTGTTGGGAATCTACAGGATACTATTAAAAAAACCAACATTCGAGTTCTAGGAGTTCCTGAAGGCATGGAGAGAGAGAAAGGATTGGAAGGCCTTTTTAGTGAGATACTAGCAGAGAACTTTCCAGGTTTGGAGAAGGACAGAGATATCCTAGTACAGGAAGCTCATAGAACCCCCAATAAACATGACCAAAAGAGATCCTCACCACGACACGTGGTAATTAAACTTACCACAGTGAAACATAAAGAAAAGATCCTAAAATGTGCAAGAGAGAAACGTCAGATTACTCTCAGAGGATCTCCAATCAGACTCACAGCTGACTTCTCATCAGAAACCCTACAAGCTAGGAGGGAATGGCGAGACATAGCACAGGTGCTAAGAGAGAAAAATTGCCAGCCCAGAATATTATATCCTGCCAAGCTCTCATTTGTGAATGAAGGTGAAATAAAGACCTTTCATAGCAAACAGAAATTGAAAGACTTTGTGGCCACTCGTCCGGCCCTGCAAAAGATACTTAAAGATGTGCTACACTCAGAAACACAGAAACACGGCCATCAATATGAAAGAAGGGAAAGGAAGAACACCTACCAGTAAAAGAGCATGGGAAGCTCAAAGCATATACTAGAAAATATTTCCGGGAAAATGGCAGAGCAAAGTCACTACGTATCAATTGTCACATTGAACATTAACGGTCTGAATTCTTCAGTTAAAAGACACCGTTTGGCTGACTGGCTCACAGAACACAACCCAACTATTTGTTGCCTACAAGAAACACATCTCTCTAACAAAGAGGCATGCAGACTGAAAGTGAAAGGTTGGAAAAAGATATTCCATGCCAACAGAAACCAAAAAAAAAGCAGGTGTAGCCATATTAATATCAGACAAAATAAACTTTAATACAAAAACTGTTAAGAGAGACAAAGAGGGACACTATATAATGATTAAGGGTTCAATTCAACAGGAAGATGTAACTATTATAAATGTATATGCACCTAATTACAGGGCACTGGTCTATTTAAAAGATATGTTAAGGGACTTAAAGGGAGATTTAGATTCCAATACAATAGTACTGGGGGACTTCAATACTCCACTCTCAGAAATAGACAGATCATCTGGACAGAAGATCAACAAGGAAACAGCAGATTTAATTGACACTATTGTCCAAATGGATCTAACAGATATCTACAGAACTTTCAACCCTACATCTACAGACTTCACATTCTTCTCAGCAGCGCATGGAACCTTCTCTAAGATTGATCACATACTAGGCCATAAAGCAAGTCTCAGCAAATTTAAAAGAATTAGTATCATACCATGCAGCTTCTCAGACCACAGTGGGATGAAGCTGGAAATTAGCAACTCAGGAAACCCCAGAAAGTATGCAAACACATGGAGACTGAACAACATGCTCCTGAATGAACACTGGGTCATTCAAGAAATCAAAAGAGAAATCAAAAACTTTCTGGAAGTAAATGAAGACAACAACACAACATATCAAAACTTATGGGATACAGCAAAAGCAGTATTGAGAGGCAAATTTATAGCAATAGGTGCCTACATCAAGAAATTGGAAAGGTACCAAATAAATGAGCTTTCAGCGCACCTCAAGGACCTAGAAAAACTGCAGCAAACCAAACCCAAATCTAGAAGGAGAAGAGAAATAATTAAAACCAGAGAAGAAATTAACAGGATTGAATCCAAAAAAACATTACAAAAAATCAGCCAAGCGAGAAGCTGGGTTTTTGAAAAAATAAACAAAATTGACACCCCATTGGCCCAACTAACTAAAAAAAAGAAAAGACCCAAATCAATAAAATCAGAGATGAAAAAGGAAACGTAACAACAGACACCACAGAAATAAAAAAGAATCATCAGAAATTACTACAAGGACCTGTATGCCAGCAAACAGGAAAACCTATCAGAAATGGATAGATTCCTGGACACATGCAATCTACCAAAATTGAACCATGAAGACATCGAAAACCTAAATAGACCCATAACTGAAACAGAAATTGAAACAGTAATAAAGGCCCTCCCAACAAAGAAAAGCCCAGGACCAGATGGATTCACTGCTGAATTCTACCAGACATTTAAAGAAGAACTAATCCCATTTCTTCTCAAACTATTCAGAACAATCGAAGAAGAGGGAATCCTCCCAAATTCTTTCTATGAAGCCAGCATCACCTTAATCCCTAAGGCAGAGAAAGATGCAGCACTGAAAGAGAATTACAGACCAATATCCCTGATGAACATAGATGCAAAAATCCTCAATAAAATTCTGGCCAATAGAATACAACAACACATCAGGAAAATCATCCACCCAGACCAAGTGGGATTCATCCCTGGCATGCAGGGATGGTTCAACATTCGCAAATCAATCAATGTGATTCACCACATTAACAGACTGCAGAAGAAAAACCATATGGTTATCTCAATTGATGCAGAGAAAGCATTTGATAAAATTCAACACCCTTTCATGATGAAAACTCTAATCAAATTGGGTATAGAAGGAACATTCCTCAATATAATCAAAGCAATTTATAAAAAACCCACAGCCAGCATCCTATTGAATGGGGAAAAGTTGGAAGCATTTCCACTGAAATCTGGCACCAGGCAGGGATGCCCACTCTCACCACTGCTATTTAACATAGTTCTGGAAGTTTTAGCCAGAGCCATCAGACAAGAAAAAGAAATCAAAGGAATACAAATCAAGAAGGAAGAAGTCAAACTATCCCTCTTTGCAGACGACATGATTCTGTACTTAAAGGATCCAAAGAACTCTACTAAGAGACTATTGGAACTCATAGAGGAGTTTGGCAAAGTGGCAGGATATAAAATCAATGCACAAAAATCAACAGCCTTTGTATACACAAGTAATGCCATGACTGAGAAAGGACTGCTAAGATCAATCCCATTCACAATAGCTACAAAAACAATCAAATACCTTGGAATAAACTTAACCAAGGACGTTAAAGATCTCTACGATGAAAATTACAAAACCTTAAAGAAAGAAATAGAAGAGGATACCAAAAAATGGAAAAATCTTCCATGCTCATGGATTGGAAGAATCAACATCATCAAAATGTCCATTCTCCCAAAAGCAATTTATACATTCAATGCAATCCCAATCAAGATACCAAAGACATTCTTCGCAGATCTAGAAAAAATGATGCTGAAATTCATATGGAGGCACAAGAGACCTCAAATAGCTAAAGCAATCTTGTACAACAAAAACAAAGCCGGAGGCATCACAATACCAGACTTCAGGACATACTACAGGGCAGTTGTAATCAAAACAGCATGGTACTGGTACAGAAACAGATGGATAGACCAATGGAACAGAATTGAAACACCAGAAATCAATCCAAACACCTACAGCCAACTTATATTTGATCAAGGATCTAAAACTAATTCCTGGAGCAAGGACAGTCTATTCAATAAATGGTGCTGGGAAAACTGGATTTCCACGTGCAGAAGCATGAAGCAAGACCCCTACCTTACACCTTACACAAAAATCCACTCAACGTGGATTAAAGACCTAAATCTACGTCCTGACACCATTAAGTTATTAGAGAACATTGGAGAAACCCTTCAAGATATTGGCACAGGCAAAGAATTTCTGGAAAAGACCCGGGAGGCACAGACAGTCAAAGCCAAAATCAACTATTGGGATTGCATCAAATTGAGAAGTTTCTGTACTGCAAAAGAAACAGTCAGGAGAGTGAAGAGACAACCGACAGAATGGGAAAAAATATTTGCAAACTATGCAACAGATAAAGGGTTAATAACCAGAATCTACAAAGAGATCAAGAAACTCCACAAAAACAAAACCAACAACCCACTTAAGAGATGGGCCAAGAACCTCAATAGACATTTTTCAAAAGAGGAAATCCAAATGGCCAACAGGCACATGAAAAAATGTTCAAGGTCACTAGCAATCAGGGAAATGCAAATCAAAAGCACAATGAGGTTTCACCTCACCCCGGTTAGAATGGCTCACATACAGAAATCTACCAACAGCAGATGCTGGCGAGGATGTGGGGAAAAAGGGACACTAACCCACTGTTGGTGGGAATGCAAACTGGTCAAGCCACAATGGAAATCAGTCTGGAGATTCCTCAGAAACCGTTCGACCCAGCCATCCCACTCCTTGGAATTTACCCAAAGGAGTTTAAATTGATAAACAAAAAAGCGGTCTGCACACTAATGTTTATTGCAGCACAATTCACAATAGCCAAGACCTGGAACCAACCTAAATGCCCATCAATGGTAGACTGGATAAAGAAATTATGGGATATGTATTCTTTAGAATACTATACCGCAGTAAGAAACAACGAAATCCAGTCATTTGCAACAAAATGGAGGAATCTGGAACACATCATGCTGAGTGAAGTAAGCCAGTCCCAAAGGGACAAATACCATATGTTCTCCCTGATCGGTGACAACTGACTGAACACCAAAAAGGAAACCTCCTGAAGTGAAATGGACACTATGAGAAATGGTGACTTGATCAGCATAGCCCTGACTGCTAATGGACAACTTAATACTTTATCCCTCATAGTATTTTTTTTTGTCTGTTCTACTTAATATGACTGGTTTAATTCTGTAATTATCACACAGTTATTCTTAAGTGTTGAAAATTAACTGAAATGTGATCCCTGTTAAACATAAGAGTGGGAATAAGAGAGGGAAGAGATGTATAATTTGGGGCATGCTCGGGCTGACTTGCCCCAATTGGTAGAGTTGGAAACATACCAGGGGATTCCAATTCAATCCCATCAAGGTGGCATGTGCCAATGCCATCTCACTATTCCAAGTGATCAATTTCAGTTCACAATTGATCATAATGAAAGGACTAAGAGTCAAAGGGAGCACATAAACAAGTCTAGTATCTGCTAACACTAACCGATAGAATAAATAAAGGGGAGAGTGATCTAACATGGGAAGTGAGATACTCAGCAGACTCATAGAATGGCGATGTCCTAAATAGCACTCTGGCCTCAGAATCAGCCCTAAAGGCACTCGCATCTGGCTGAAAAGCCCATGAGAGTATTTCAGGCATGGAAAGCCAAGACACTCTGGCAAAAAGATCTCTGTGAGTGAGATCCCAGTGGAAAGAACAGGTCTTCAAAGAGGGAGGTGCCTTTCTCTGAAGGGAGGAGAGAACCTCCACTTTGACTATGACCTTGTCTTGTCTAAACAAGATAAGAGTCGGAGAACTCAAGGGGCTTCCATAACCTTGGAAACTCATGACTGGTGCAAAGGGAGATTACTGATGCCATAAACAGGAGTGTCAATTTGTAAAGTCAACAACAGGAGTCACTGTGCACTTACTCCTCATGTAGGATCTCTGTCCTTAATGTGCTGTACACTGAGGCTTAATGCTATAACGACTACTCAAACAGTATATTTCACTTTGTGTTTCTATGGGGGTGCAAACGATTGAAATCTTTACTTAATGTACACTAAACTGATCTTCTGTAAAAAAAAAAAAAAAAGAAATTATCAATTCCCAACTTGACTCTCACTGGGATTAAACATGACAATAGGTCTGATCTGATTTCATCATCATTTAAAAAAAAATCATCTATTATTTTTCACTTTATGTTTCTGTGTGGGAACAAACTGTTGAAATCCTTACTTAAGGTATACTAAGCTGATCTTCTGTATATTAAGATAATCAAAAATGAATCTTGATGTGAATGGAAGGGGAGAGGGAGTGGGAAAGGGGAGGGTTGTGGGTGGGAGGGACGGTATGGGGGGGAAAACCATTGTAACCCATGAGTCGTACTTTGGAAATTTATATTCATTAAATAAAAGATAAAAAAAAGAAAATAAAAAAAATAAAAAAATACTTTCCTAATGGGCTTGTTGAATTCTTGACTAGTGCCTATTACCTTTGCCACAACCTTTCCAGTCTCACTACTTTCCTTCTTCTTCCTCTTCTCTATAGCTTGCAAAAACAGTATATCTTCTATATACGGAGGATACTTTTGTTTTGTTTTATTCCTTCTGTCTCATGATGTTCCTCTAAGAAATCACAACCCTCCAAATATTCATTCATTTATGCAGTCTGCAGTTTTCATGGGCTACTACATGGCAAAGTACTAGGTTAAAGGAAAGGTATAGGTCAGGAACTGAGCAAAGTTCACAATGATGTAGTATTATCTGGGGAAATGAACCTGATGGAAGACATATCTCTCTCTCTCTCTCTCTCTCTCTCTCTCTCTCTCTCTGTCTCTCCTTCTCTCTCTGTGTAGCTCTGATTTTCAAATAAATAAATAAATCTTTAAAAACTAACTAAATAAATATACTAATAACCTGGTGGCAACACCTTTCTATAAGAACATGTGAAGCACTCAAACACAGTTTGTCCCAGAAAGTCAGCCATAGTTTTCAAGGGCACATCTTCTACTCCATCTGTGGACATCTCTGAGTGGAGTAAGGGGCACTTATTTCTTCCCCTCTTCTTCCTTACCACTCTCACAGTTATAACTTCTATTGATGCTTCCACAGAGCAGTCTTTATGAAATTGTAGAACTAATATCCTCCCATTTTAAAAATGTCATGGGTTTAACCACAGAACCCAAAATAAGACAATTAACTGACCTTCTTAATTACACAGTGTGGAATGTAAGATTCTCAGTGGATCACTGGGTAACTGTAAAGTACTGGGCAGAGAAAAAGATGTTACTTATCTGTATTTATGATGTTGTAATTCTCCACTTTATGCAAACTCAGATTAAAAGGGCTCCAGTTAGTGGGCAACACTGTTGCATAGTGGGTAAAGCTACTGCCTGCAGTGTCAGCATCCTATATGGGTGCCGGTTGGGATCCTGGCTGCTGCACTTCCCATCCAGCTCTCTGCTGTGGCCTGGGAAAACAGTAGAAGATGGCCCAAATCCCTCATCTTCTGCACCCACCTATGAGACCTGGACAAAGCTCCTGGCTTCTGGTTTTGGATCCAAACAGCTCCAGCCATTGATTTCTGTTTCTACCACTCTGTAACTCTGCCTTTCAATTAAATAAATAATTATTTTAAAAAACAGCTTCATCCCAGAAGAAGCTCCTGGCTTCAGACTGGCACAGCTCCAGCTGTTGCTGCCAATTGGGGAGTGAACCATCGGACAGAAGACGTCTCTCTCTCTTTCTCTCTCTCTCCTCTCTCTGTGTAACTCTTTCAAATGAATAAATAAATCTTTAAAAAAGTAGCTCCAGTTATTGACAACACAGTAGACTTGCATTAATTTTAGTTCCCTTCTCACTTTGCAAAGGGATCAGCGTCAGGTCAAAACAGTTGACAGCCTTGCTAACAGGAGAAGAAATAGCTGAAGACAGAAAATGAAAAGCAGCCAAATAAATCATCAAAGAAAGAGAAGTGGACCACATCCAACACAAACCTTTAAAAGTGGATGCTCACAATTAACGAGTGAAACAGCTGCCCACTGAAATCTTATCTAGGGAGGGAAGATGTCCTAAGTTCTGCTTCTGTAAACTCCAGTCATAAATCTATCCTAATAAATCTGTCCCCGGCATCTCTTTTACAAACATACTGGACCCACTGACCATTGGAAATGTGGACCTAAGTCATGAAGGCTGCCATTTAAACCCACCAATGCTGTAACAGCTAAGAAACTTGAATTTGATGCACAATTCTCAGGAAATCATTCCAGCTGAGCCTAGGGCCATTAATAGAAACTCCTTGGATCCTCCACTGTCTCTGTGCCTGTTTGAAAGAAGGGAGTTTTCCCACCCCAGGTTTCTGGAACAGCTTCAAATTCCACATTGGAAAAGTCTGATAATTAATACTTGAGAGGGATCAATGCACACTTCACACTGCTCCCCACCAGGAAGATGAGGTGCAGGATGAGAGCAGTGGGGCAGAACCTAGTCAGATCCTCCTGCCCACCCCTCTGCTGCCCCAGGCTCCCTGCTGAAGGCCACCCAGACCCACCCTGCAGGAACCAGTCCAGTAAACATCAAGAGGCCTGGCCAGACTGCATTCTGAGACCACCCACAGTGGGAACCCAGCTTATTTAACTGTGGAGAGCTGGAGTCTTTCTGCCTTCCTTCCCTGCGTGTGCATGTTCCCAGAATGCTGCCCCCTCTCTCCTGTAACCACTAAATAAAGCGCATTAGGGACAGTTTGGGTGAGGTCCTGCAGGAGAGATTCCAGGCACTGGGAGCCTGGGAAGTGGAGGTGGGAGACAGAACAGCCCGGGTCCCAGTCCTGACCTCGGGGGAAGCTGCCATGATCTATGGCTCCCTGGCACCCACCCTTCTCCCACACATGTCCTGCCCCTTCCTGCATGCCAAACCTGCAGCAGAAAGTCCCTGGAGGAGGTACCCTTTCTTCTGGACACACGGGGAGCGATTCGGGGAGTGGCGGGAAGAGACTCCCTGGTAAGTGGGACCCACAGGTGAATGATGAAGAGGGAAGATGCAGCAGGAGGCAGGCTCGGGGTGAGCACTTGGAAACTCCCTGGGATCGCACGTGCAGAGCAGGAGATGCAGTAAATGCCAGAGAAGGAGAAGCACAGCCCCCAGGGCTGACCCTGATCAGGGAATGAACTCCCTCTGTTCCAACTCAGGCCCCAGGGAATGGCAGCAGCATGCACATGTGCACAGGCATTCAGAAGGCATAATACATCTGAGCTCCTGGGAACTCTGGGAAATGGAGTCCAGGCTGCAGCATCCCTAGAGACACCAGCTGGCCCTCCCAAAGGCTGTAGTCAGGGGTGGGTGCCCACAACCAGAGGGCCTTTGCTTTTATTCAGTCCCTCCTTCCTTTCCTTCCCACACCAAAATCTCAGGGATCAGTTGCTTTCTTCCTTTCCTGAATCAAATCTGAAAGAGTGACACTCACTGCTGCTAACTGACCCCAAATCCTGGCTCCCTCATAACCTCTGTCTCTTCCAGAAAAATCTTATTTACTACTTTGGCCCTAGAAATCATAAATGACTATGATAGAATGTAGCTTTTAACAGAGGTGTAGAAGGCATGGTTTAATATCCAGTTTTGAGAATACAATTTTCATTTGTGTTTTATTGATGTTTATAGTTCTTTTAAGATTTATTGATTTATTTGGAAGTCAGAGTTACAGAGAAGGAGAGGCAGAGACAGAGAGAGAGAGAGAGGTTTACCATCTGCTGGTTCACTCCCCAATTGGCAGCAGCAGCACAGCACCGACCCCTTATAGTTCTTTTCAAATCATTTTAAACTGTCTTTTTATTCATCTAGTACAGAGACAGAAGAATGGACACAGAGCTAACATAGCTGCATATTCAAAGAGACAGGTTAAGGGTTTAAATGCCTTATATCATAGCATTTATACCTTAGATTAATTCTGGGGACAGTATTATCTGGAGTTTACAAAATAGAAACTGAATGGAAAGAGCTTAGAAAAGCATGGTGTTTTTTAATATCATAAAAAAGTCTATGTTAAAGGCCAATCAAGGGGCCAGCACTGTGGCATAGCATGTAAAGCATTGACATTCCATATGGGTGGAGGTTGAACCCGGCTACTCTGCTTTCGATCCAACTCTCTGCTATGGCCAGGGAAAGCGGTGGAAGATGGCCCAAGTCCTTGGGCAGCTGCATCTGTGTGGGAGACCCAGAAGAAGCTCCTGACTGCTGGCATTGGAGCTGTACAGCTCCAGCCATTGTGACCAATTGGTGAGTGAACCAAAAGATGGAAGATGCTTCTCTCTCTCTCTCTCTCTCCCCTTCCTCTCTGTGTAACTGTGACTTTCAAATAAATAAATAACTGTTTTTTAGAATGTCAATCAATATATAATACTAGCTTAAAGATATTTCTTTTGTCTTGTGTCTCAGTTTTTAAAATCTGATTTATCAAATGGAAAAATGTGAGAGAGATGAAGAGTACCTACAAAAATAATTTACTGTAATTATTTACTGTAATAATTTACTGTAATGATGTACTGTAATTTATGGTAATAATGTACTGTAAAGAACCACATAGGATTATAACTTGTCTAGAAAACAAAGGAGATTCAAAGTTGCTATTTTTCATGGTTATTTGTTCTTATTTTTAATATCAAGATAGTATATAAATATTATGCACTCCTAGGTATTTGTGTGTTGTTTGATATGTTTTATTTTTTAATCAGAAATTCAAAGAGATAACTGGGTAACATGGAGTTCTGTGTTTCTGATTACTTCTCTCAATTAGAGATCATGGGATTAGAGTTAGTGCTAGATTAAGAATGCTTCAATCTTTATCCACTGACTTCACCCCAGCATTTACTATGTTAAACAATATTCTTTGGGTAGATGGCTCTTTCTTGCCAGACTGTAAACTTCATGGGGTCTAGAAACATATTTGCTTTGACACTAAAACTCAGCATCTTGACAGTCAGTCTTTTAGTTGAATAAATACATGATATACAAAATAAATATTTCTGCCCCTCAAGAACTGCCTAAGAGAGAAGAAAATAGAAATCAATTTGATGACTCTCAGTATTAGGTGAATATATAATTTGTCATTCTGACATAAGCCTTGTCATAAAAAGGGCATATGAATAATCACACAGAGTTGAAGTGTATGAACACCTAGGGCCAAGTGGATTAAAAGTTCAGCCTAGCTATGTAAGGCATTCCATGTCAATAGGAGAGGAAGGAGGAAGAGGGGAGGGAGTGTAGGTGGGAAGGTGGTTACGGTGGGAAGAATCACCATGCTCATTACTTAGCAGCAAAGAGAGAATCTGTGATCATTTGTTGCTTAAGAAAGGGTGATAGGCATTATTTAATTATAATGCAGGCATCAGTGTTCTTCTGTCTCTGAAATAGGAAGTCTATAACTCAGAATTCCTTGCTGTTTCATCAAAAACAATTCAAAACAAAAACCTAATTAAGCATAAGTGGAAGTTACGCATTAGAAGTCTATTCCAATCTCTAGGAGGTTCAGGGGTTGGAAAATTCATCTAAAATCTTGCTGAAAAATGTCCCACACATTTTCCATGAACACTACCCTTAAGCATAAGCTTTTTTTAAAAAAAAAGATTTATTTATTTGAAAGTCAGAATTACAGAGAGAGGAGAGGCAGAGAGAGAGAGAGAGAGAGAGAGAGAGAGAGAGAATCGTCCATCTGCTGGTTTACTCCCCAATTGGATGCAATGGCCAGAGCAGAGCTGATCCAAAGCCAGGAGCTAGGAGCTTCTTCCAGGTCTCCCATGTGGGTTCAGGGGTCCAAGGACATGGGCCATTTTCTACTGCTTTCTCAGGCCACAGCACACCTGGATTGGAAGTGGAGCAGGCTGGACTCCAACCGGTGACCATATGGGATGCTGGCACTGCAGGAGGCAGCCTCACCTGCTATACCACAGCACCAGCCCCCATAAGCCCTATCTTCTGCAGAACCAGCACCCCAGACACCAGCCACCACATGGCATCCCATGGCACATTCAACCCTGGCAATGTTCTGCAGCTCTTGCTCCTCTCCACTTTCACTGGAAGAATCTGTAACTCCTTGTTTTCATGCAAGTAATTCTGATTCAGATGATGCCCCTGACACAATTGGCTGGCAAGTGCCATGGCATGTGTCCACGGCCTAGCTAAATGCAAAGCTGGAACATTTCACTGCCATGGTGAGACACGGACTCCATCTAATGAAGTAGGGGATTTTTCAGGGAGTCTAGAGAATCAAATATGACAAAATGACAAATCTTAACCAAAGAGTGCCGTGGTACAGATGAAGAGAACCCAAAACGTATTTTTCTATCTTTTCTTTTCTGAGTTAAGTGCCTAAAAACAAAGCCAATGAGGGTTAAACAGACCCATTCTGAAAATTCCTTAACATCTTCATTTTCATCCAAATTAATATATTACTTGAAGGAAATAAATTTTACATAAATGAAAATGCAGCACCACAGACAATTGTACAGAACATAGCCCTTCAGTTAGCTTCAAACCATCTGGGTGCATTAATGTGTTCTTCCAGAACCCAAGCTGCAGTACAATAGAACCACAGCCTCTGACATTCCTCCTCCACCCTGATGGATCTTGGGTTTTCCTCCCACCTCCCCTCTCCTGTGAATACATCAGTAGCAGGACAAATGGAATCCAAAGATACGATGATGTTATTTAACATGGAATAAACATAGTGTTTTAGTCAGTACAATCCTCAATACTACAATAATAATTCCGAGTTCACTGATTATGAAAGTAAGTATATGAAATCTATTCCTAAGTAATCACACCATCGAGAGCTGAATGTAGACTTTCAGAGGGAAAGAAACAGAGAATTGTGTAGAGATGTGTATCTCTATAATACAGATCTACCGCTGTACTTTATAGACAGTACACCATGTTTGTATTTTCTTGTTTTTTGTGGGTTTTTTTTTTTTTTGCAGTCTGGAATAGTTTATTACATCCAGCTTGTCACTTTGGAAATTTTATGATTAGACACTAATATACAACAAATTTTGAATCCTTACAGACAATATAGAGCACCCTAGGCCCTCCCAAGGGCAGAAAACAGACCAAGAGCTCATAGACTAGCTGCAACTGCAAGAAGCAGATGAAGATAACGTCAGAAAGATACATATTCCTGCAGTGTGGCTGCTGAGCAGTTCTGCCCTTATGGATCTCATCTCTGTTTCAGATCATTAAAGAAAGTTACATGCTTTCTGACATTTCTAAAGATTTCAATAATGAGAATCTAATATATGTTCACTATGCTAAGAGCTTCAGAACAGCTCAAAGATGTGGGCCATCTATTGCTTTCCCAGGCCATAGCAGAGAGCTGGATCAGAAGAGGAGCAGCTGGGACTAGAACCGGAGCCCATATGGGATGCTGGCACTTGAGACCAGTGCTTTAACCTGCTGTGCCACAGCACTGGCCACAACGTAGTATTTCTAATAGAAGAGATGGTTAAGTCATTAACTCCTCTAAAATACAAGTTAAGTATTAGTTTTGAAACTCTGATTCATTCATGAGAAAAACAAAAGGTTAATTTTCACTCTTTGCTTCTGGGTATGTAAATTTTCTTCTAAGAAATTAATCATGACTTTTACATTTCAGACCCTATTATGAGTAAGTAGAGAATATTGTGGGGTCATATGCTCATTCTATCAAAGGAACATTTCTCCAATTAAAGAAAACATTATGGGCATCCCATATGGGCACTGGTTTGAGTCCTTGCTGCTCCACTTCTGATCTAGCTCCTGGCTATGTCCTGAGAAAGCAGTAGAAAATGTCCCAAGTGCTTGGGCCCATGCACATGCATGGGAGAACTTGAAGCTTTTAGCTCCTGGCTTCAGATCAGCGCAGCTCCAGCCATTGCAACCAGCTGGGGAGTAAACCATCAGATGGAAGACCTCTCTCTCTCTCTCTCTCTGTGTGTGTGTGTGTGTGTGGGTGGGTGTTTGTAACTCTTTCAAATAAATAAACAAATCTTTAAAAAAAAAAAGCCAGGGGTCAGGGAAATTTCATCGAGGTCTCTCGCTTGGGTGCAAGACTCAAGGATTTCTACCATATTCTACTGTTTTCCCAGTATGTTTTCAGAGACCTGCATCAGAAGTAGAACATGCAATGGTGCCCATAGAGGATGCTAGTGCTGCAGGTGTTGCTATAACCCATTTTGCCACAGTGCTGGCCCTGTAACAATTTTTAATTCCTAGGAATTAACAGGGAAGAAAGAAGTATGGCAGGATACCTTTTTTAAAAAAAATATTTTATTCATTTGAAAAAGTTATATGGAGAGGTAGAGAGTGAGCTGATCAGAAGCCAGGAGCCAGGAGCTTTTTCTGGGTCTCCACATGAGCAAAAGGGCCTAAGGACTTGGGCCATCCTATAATGTTTTCCCAGGTGCATTAGCAGGAGGCTGGACTGGAAGTGGAGCAGCTGGGACTCTACCAGCACTCATATGGGATGCCTGTATTTCAGGCCAGGGCTTTAACCTGATGTGCCATAGTGCTAGCTCCAACAGGTGACCTTTTACGCTCAATAATCTCTTCTTGGTATTGGCAGCAGTTTGTAATTTTTTGTTTATTTGCCTTCTTCTTAATCTATATTTTTAAAAAAATTACAAAAAGTTCCAGCACCCTGAGAACCTCCATCACAAGGGCATACAATCAGATGTTTGTCCAGAAAAGGGTGGTGTAGATGCAACGTGGAAAATGCAAGGTGAGTTGATTCATCTTTCTCAGGCTGTGGTTTCCATGGGCAACTTTTACAACCAACTGCCTTATTTGTTCCTCTTCCACAGAGTGGAAAACACGTTAAGTCATCCTATTTAGCCAAAAGCCAGTGGCAGCACTTCAATATGTCATCAATCCAGGGCCAGCGTTGTGGCACAAAGGAGTAAGTTGCCAACTGCAACAGCAGCATGCCTTATGGCACTGCTTTGAGACTCACCTCCTTCACTTCTCGTCCAGCTCTTTGCTTGGGAAAGCAGCAAAGATTGCCCAAGTGTTTGGGTTCCTGCACCCCCATGGGGGACTGGGGCAGACTTCCAGGGTCCTGGCTTCGGCCTGGCTCAGCCCCAGCTTTTGTGGCCATCTGGAAGTGAGCCAGCAGATGAAAGATAGATCTCTCTCTCTCTCTCTCTCTCTTCCTTTTACCTAAACATACATTACATACATAAATGAAGATGCATCAATGTAGCAACTTTTTGAGGAAAAGTCTTCTGATTATTGCAGGTACTGTCTCAATGCATAAAAATATTCAGACACAAAAATTATAAACTGATTTATATTTATATTTCTCAACCACATACTTTTCAGAAAAAATTGTCTGCCACTCAGCATCAGGTATCAGTCTGAAAGCATTCATTAAAAAATCAAGTAATTTAACTAAACACAAAAACCTCTAGTATAGGCTGCATATAAACCAGTGGCTTCCATGGGTATACACAGATTGATTTTTGTTAATTTACAGGGATCACTGCACTTCCCTGGCACGGAGCTGTCTGAAGAGTTTAAACACTGATTGGTGTGGCATTATTTCTGATATTTGCTTATTATCCAGAGTGCATTTATTCAATATCTATCATGAACTCCACACTCTATATATAAATCTATTTCAAATATGTTGATATTTAATGGTACTTACACACTTAAAAACTGAGCTAATCCTCCTAACTTCTCTCTGGAATAGCTATGCCTTTGACATTGCCTTTTTTCACACATATGGAAATGCATATATGCTTCTGTATGGTACTTCAGAATTTATAAAAGGCTTTTCAGGTAAAATTTACATAACATCATGTGAAAGTGGCCAAAGGACACAGTCTTCTCATTACAGAGGGGAGAGGTATGAAGTCACTCTCTGAACAGTTACTCAGATTCTGTCAATCAGGTTCAGAACCTTATTAGGTATCAGATACACATCTAGATTTTTTCCCTACTGTCTCTTTGTCAGAATTCCCAGCTTATGAGTGAACTTCAGTCTGAATGAATGCTAATATTCAAGGTTCTAAGTGAAAAAATTACTGAGGTTTGTATTGGTGAGGAAAGCATGTATCTAAATGTTACTTGTATTTAATAATAAGTATTGAATCATGAAACTGAATATAAGATTATGCAAATTTTTAAGATGAAGAGCATATATTTAAAACCACATTCTTACATTTTGCAAACGTGTTGAAACAGCTTACTGGAGCATGTGTTTGGCATAGTGGTAAAGCCTTCCACATCCCAGTCAGAATTCTCAGGGCTCAAGCCCTAGCCCTGCTTCTGCTTCTGGCTTCCTGCTAACAGAACCCTGGGAGGCAGCAGCTGATGGCTCAAGTACTTGAGTCCCTGCCACCTGTGTGGGAGACCCACACTGAGTTCCTGGCTTCAGCCTGACCCAGCTCTGGTTGGTGCAGACATTTGAGGAATGAGCAATAAATGGAAGGGCTCTCTCTGCCTTGCAAATAAACAAAAATAACTATACAGACATTTCCTTAAGGTGTCTTGCTCACTTTTAAATGATTTCCCTTTTCACAGTAAAATGCCTTACTGTCCTCTTTAGTTACAATGCATGTTTTGCTCTCCATGTCCACTCCTGAGCTCCAAGTACTGGCAGCTCACCCTAGCATGCTGACTGGTTCCAATGTTCAAGTACTCATCTCCCATTCTCTTTTGGTGGGTCTACTGGAAAGAAAGGAGAGTATCTACAGTAGTTAATATCTTACTGTTGCTCTTGCTGTCCACCTGCAGGCCTGAAGGATGATCAGCTGAATACACACTGTGATGTTCTGGACGTAGTTTCCAAACTTCAGTCACTTTGCAGTGGAGGGACTCTGTCCTCGTCAATCACCTGAAAGCCTGCAGGAGTAGGGAGAAGCTGTGTTTGAAGAATTCACAAATACAGTGCATTGAAGCCAACCACTACCACCCCCACCACACCCCTACTTCAGGTTCTGGAAAATCCCAAACCAGGAGTTTGGGACCAGCAGTGGTTCAGGAGGTGACCTCAACTCCTTACTCTGAACAGCTCCAAAGTGCCTGGTGCACCCAGCGGGAGCTCAGCGCCTCGACCTCCCACCCTCCTGCCCTTGCCACCAGGACGCCCAGCTCCCAGAGCCTCCAGGAGGCCTGCAGCAGACCAGCAGGTCCAGGCGCGCTGGGTTGTGCATCCAGAGCAATCCCAAAATACAGGCCCAGCTCAAGTGTCACCTCCCCACAAAGTCTCTGTATCCTACTCCCTCCCGGAAGGCTGCGGGCCAGCACTCAGAACTGGGAGTCGCGGCATTTGGGGTTCACCCATGCTCCCATGAAGGAAGATGCCCCCATGGGAACCCCGCTCCACCTGTGGGCAGGGCTGGGGAAGGAGGGCTGAGTAAGCCTCCACCCTAGGACTGCAGCCTGGGAAAGTCCAGGGCCCCAGCGCCCTTGCCGGGGATGGGGTCTCACTAAGTGTGCTCTGAGCCAGGGCCTCAGCCATCAGCAGCTCTCTTGCTTCCAGAATCTGCTGCAGGACAGCTCAGGCTCCACCCAGCGGGGAACCTCGGGCCAATCCTTCCTGCCCTGGGGCAGGACCAGTGCTGCCAGACCCGCCCCATGTAGGCTGGCTATAAAGGCGGTGGTCATTGTTGGGCAGCTGGTAGTTGCCACCTCTCCCGCTGGCCCTGCTGGCTGAGGCTTGCAGCACGTGCTGCGCTTGGGGAAGTAATGAAGGCCAAGTCTCATCAGGAAAACCAAGTGCGCGGTGCTGATTTACTCACTGACACAGCATCTGTGTGGTCTGTATGGGCAGACAGGGGGAAGGGTTTCGTAGGAGGGCGCTGTTGGCACACTGGGCCTCATGCAGCTGCCTGCTATAGGCATCCAGGGCAGCAGAGTCCTGCAGGGTCCCTAGAGTCCTGGCCATGCTGTGCCTTCCATCATCCACCCTCCTGCACTGATGCTGGGGGAAGTGCTTCTGCGGTTGATATCTCATTTGAATCCATGGTCATTTTCTCATGATGGGCTGATCTCACACAGTGACAATCATGAGACAAATCACTGTTCTGCAGCATCTTCCTACCAGGAGCATTGCAGGTAGACAGGGGGCCACGGGTGACCAATGGCACCTCCTGTGCATGGTCTCTGGCCCATCCAGGACTAAAGGTGGAAAGGGAAGGAGAGGAGTAGGCTCAAGGCAGTACTGCTGCAGGTTCCATCAGGTGCAAAATGTCTCCCAATTGTGATTAACCTTGCAGGGAAACTGTCTCCTTTTGTGGGCCAGAGACAGCATCTGCCTTATTAGCTGTGCAGTGTATTGATAATTAAAATTTGGGCAGTCCTATCTTTAGTGCTCACAGCATAGTTACATTCTGAGGAACTGATGAAACTGCTCAGTACTTCGGGGCTGAGTGTAATATTAGGTGGGCAAGCCTGTTGTTGGCTTTTGGTTTATAGCTATTGGGCGACTTTATTTGGTAAAAATGCTTTCAGGCTCAGTAGTGTATTCAAGGATGACCACTTACTGAATTGTCTTTTTTTTTTTTTTTTTTTTTTTTTTTTTGTAAGAATAAGAGTACTGAAGACCGGGTTGAGCTACCTATGGCAAAACTCCACCATTCCTGGGAAGGCCACAATTGGCAAGAAAAGCAGGTAGCAAGCTTTCACCAAGTAAGTTGAGATTCCTGTGTTTGCAATCTGAAGAGCTCACTGCTGAGCTGGGAGGGGAACTGCTCTGAGCACAACTCATTAGAGAACTGCTCTTGCAGACCTTCCCCGAAGGAAGCACTGTTGTGGTCAGAAGCATTCCAGGAGCTGCTGGCCAGCAATTGTGAATTAGGCTTGAATTGAATCCATTGCAAGTATCACAAGAGTGCAGAAAGGCTGTGTCCTCAAATCAGCAGCTCAACAGGGAGAATTTGACTTAACCTAGAAGGTCTGTTTATCTCCGCTTATTTTGCAGCATATTCACACCAGGTGGGGAAGATAAATCACCCTTCAGCTCTGCAATGGCAGTGCTCTTGGTTGAGGCTGAGGATGCTTTTCATTGCATGCAGTATTTGCAAGAGACTTAGTTCCCTGAGGATTTATGCCTCTCCTGTAAATACATTTTTGGCACTAAAACAAACTGAAGTATTTCTGTTTTAGTAGTATGGAACCAATGAAGTATTTTGCCTACAGGCATCTTTGTCTTTAAAGAGCTAAATCCGCAGGATTACAGGATTGAGTAAAAACGAGAATAGCTAATCCTAGTACTAGAAAAGTACAAGGGATTATTTGATCATTAGCTTCCTCATATTCCTCATGTTTCTTTTTATTTTTCTGCCTGCTCTTCCCTACATACAGATGGTCTGGCTGTATTGGAGGCTTTTCTAAAAACTGAATTCTGTGAAGAAAATATAGGCTACTGGCTGGCTTGTGAAAACTTCCAAGAAAGATCCACCCACCCCAGAAGCCATCCTTATATGCAAGAAAAATATATACACTCTTCTTAGAAAAAGGCCCAAAAGAGGTAAGACACAATTCCTCATTTCAGCATAAAGAGTACACTCTTGACATCAAGATGCAACAAAAGAAGTAAAGACATAAGACTAAAGCAAGGGCCAGGGAATCTGAAAAGCTTCCTCTCCTGGTATCCTGTCTTTCAAATAAATCTCCCCAGACCTGGCAGGTGGAGCTCATCACACATTACCGCTTCTAATTTTCACTTTCAAAGAGCAGAGCCCCCTTCTCTAACAAAGGATAATGAGTGATCTTTGTCTCAGATGAACATGCTTTCAAACCAGAACTCTTATTATCCAAAATATAAAAGAAGCTATGACTCCCAGCTTTACAACTGCCTCGAAAAGGGTGTATTGCTTGATGGAGAATAACTTTCTGAAGTTGTATTTATTGGCAAGGCAGAGTTACAGAGAGAAAAAGAGAGGGAAAGACAGCGGTCCATCTGCTGGCTCACTCCCTAAATGGCCACAATGGCCAGGGCTGGGCCAGGCTGAAGCCAGCAGCTTCCTCCAGGTCTCCCATGTGGGGGCAGAGGACCAAGTGCTTGGGACATTCTCTGCTGCTTTACCCAGCAAGGAGCTAGGGAAGAAGTAGAGCAGCTGGGAGTCAAACTGGCATCCATGTGGGATGTTAGTGCTGCAGGCAGAAGTGTAACTTGCTATGCCACAACACCAGCCCCCAGAAAGAACTCTTATCCCTGGTCTTTCTTTTGAGTCAGAATGCTACCAGGATTTGTGTTGAAAACCACAGATCACCACAGAACCCCATGAGAAGAAAAAGGAGCCCCAGAGTAGAGGACATGTTCTGTTTCCTAAGGCAGAAGTTTTTGACTGCCAGAGACGAACATTCAGTTCAGCCTGGGTGTTTGGGAAACATCCCTCACAACTGTTGATTCCAGTTCAGGTAGTAAATCAGGAAGCTGGTGACTATCCAGGAGATGCCTGTATCAGAACAGCTTCCACCACCGTGAAGACACAGGCAGGAAATACATGGTCTGAGTGGGGTGGGTCTCACTGGAAAAGCAGGACTCTGAGATGGAAGATAATGCAATGGAATGCTGTTGTTCCAGACTCACTTAAAATCAATAGGTCTGGGATTCTGTGGTCTTAGCTACCTAGCTCTACATCTTTCCTTAAATCCATCCATATTACCACATGGTTTTAGTTCTAGGTTTTAAGTCCAAACTAATGTAACATGTTTATTATGTAGAATCATCCATTCTATTGTTGTGTATTGCTGAAGCTGAAGTGATGTTTGAATTGTTAAATGGTATATAAAATAGTGAGTGCTCATGTGTAGAAAACCACAGTGGCTGTTCCAAGTGCCAAACACTCTTGAAGGCAGTTAAGCTTTGAAGTGGTCTTTGAATATTTGAATACATTTATTTTGATAACTAATGTCATTGAATACTCAGAGTCCAGGTGTGAGTTGATTTGATTTTTGTAACTGGAAATATGACCAACATAAGATCTTTGTAGTAGAGAAGAAGCATGCATTACTGAATCTGTTCAGGGATCACAAAGTGACCTGAATTGACCAGTTTGGGGAGGAAATACCTGAGGCACCACTGGAGCCTGGGCCGGGCTGCTGTGGGTGGGGCAGAAGGAGAGGGGAGATGCCTGGGACCTGCGGGCCAAGGCTGCAGGTGTTCCTATTGGCCCCTGGTCACCCGTGGGGCCTCAGACCCTCTCACAATGGAACCGCACATGCACCTCAGATCGTTTTTACCCCTAATTCCACTTTAAAGAAGTTTATCAAGGCTGGCACCATGGTTTGGGGGTGCAACCAGAACTGCAAGGCCTGCATCACAGTTGCTGATTCAAATCCCTGCCGCCCAAATTCCTGTCCCACTCCAGCCAACAGGTGCAGTGGTGATGGACAGGTGCTTGGACCCCACACCACATGGGAGAACTGGAAGGGGGCTCATCGGCCTTCAGCCTCACCCAAACATTGGGGGATCAAACCAGCAGATGGAAGACCCCTGTCTCTATGCCTTTCAAATAAATCTCTTAAAATAAATAAAAAAGAAATGCAAAAATAAAAAAGAACCAGCTAAATAGAAGTGAACTGTATGGAGACAAACACCAATATTACATTACTCAACTCTCCACTGCTCCAATGAACAAAGAAGACAAATAAGAGGGATATAGGCCTCCCCTTTTTTGTTATGCTTCCCTTGGTTCTAACTAGCATGGGCTTCCAGAAAATGCACAAGGAATCCATTCTCTTCTGTGGTCAATACATGATCTCAGAATTTCCCTTATTCATTTGCCTAACAGATTTTGATTATGTTACTCTAAGGAAAGGGAAGGCAACAAAACTGCCCTTTTCCCCCATTTTAAAAATCTATTATTTATTTGAAAGGCAGAGTTACAAAGAAGTGGTAGAGACAGATCTTCCATCTGCTGGTTCACTTCCCAAATTGACCTCAGCTGAGCCAATCTAAAGCCAGGTGCTTCTTGCAGGCCTCCCACATGAATGCAGTAGTTCAAGCACTTGGGCCACCTTCTGATGCTTTCCCAGGCACATTAGCAGGGAGCTAGATTGTAGGTGGAGCAGCTGGGACTTGAATCAGCACCCATATGGGATGCTGGCACAGCAGGCCATGGCTTTACCCACTGTGTTGGTACTGTGTGTGTTTGTGTGTGTGTATGTATTTTTATTTCAAAGACTCATTTATTTATTTGAAAGGCAAGGTTAGAGAGGGAGAGACATAAGAAAAGAGATCTTTCAACCTCTGGTTCACTCCCCAAATGTCCACAACAGCAGAGGCTGGGCCAAGCCAAAGCCTGGAGGCTGAACAGCAGATAATCTTTAGTTATTAATTTAAAATGAATAGGCTGTAGCTGGTGCTGTGGCATATAAGCTGAAGCCACCACCTGCAGTGCTGGCATCCCCTATGGGCACTGGTTCATATCCCAGCTGCTCTGCTTCTAATCTAGCTCCCTGCTAATGTGCCTGGGAAAGCAGCAGGAGATGGCCCAAATACTTGGGCCCCTGAATCCATGTGGGAGAACTGGAAGAAGCACCTGGCTTTGGATTAGCCCAGCTCCAGCTGCTTGCAGCCACGTGGGGAGTAAAACAGCAGACAGAACATCTCTGTCTATTTCTGTGTCTCTCTCTATAATTCTGTCTTTCAAATTAATAAATAAATCTTTAAAAAGGGTTTATTAACATATACTATAATCCAATCCAGGAACAGTAAGAGAAGCATTAAATATTGCTACCTATATTTTTATTTATTTTTTTATTTTTAAATTTTTTAAACTTTTATTTAGTAAATATAATTTTCCAAAGTACAGTTTATGGATTACAAAGGCTTCCCCCCCATAACTTCCCTCCCAACAGCACCCCTCCCATCTCCCACTCCCTCTCCCATTCCATTCATATCAAGATTAATTTTCAATTATCTTTATACACAGAAGATCGATTTAGTTTATATTCAGTTAAGATTTCATCAGTTTGCAGAACACAGAACATAAAGTGTAAAATACTGTTTGAGTACTAGTTATAGCATTACTTCACATTGGACAACACATTAAGGACAGAGATCCCACATAAGGAGTAAGCACGCAGTTATTCCTGTTGTTGACTTAACAATCTGACACTCTTGTTTATGGCATCCGAAATCTCCCTGGGCTCTAGTCATGAGTTGCCAAGGCTATGGAAGCCTCTTGAGTTCACTGAGTTCGATCTTACTTAGACAAGGTCATAGTCAAAGTGGAAGTTCTCTCCTCCCTTCAGAGAAAGGTACCTCCTTCTTTGATGGCCTGTTCTTTCTACTGGGATCTCACTCACAGAGATCTTTTATTTAGGTCCTTTTTTTTTTCTTTTTTGCCAGAGTGGCTTTCTGCTGCTCCTCCGCACGCAGAGGAGCCACACCGGACCGGACGCTTGTTGTTCCCTTTTTTTACAAGTCCTTTCTATAGTAAAGTAAGAATAAGTAAACAGCAAACTCCCAAAGCAAGAATGAGTAGAGAGAAGTGAGAAAGAATGAAGTAACGAACTTCCCCGCGAACTCTCCAATGCACTCTCCAATCAACCCACACCACCATGCCATCTCTCTCCTCCTATATAGTCCTCTCCACCAATCCGTGCTCTGCTACCCACACGCCGAGCGTGCCACTCTCCTCCAATCAGGAGTGGCTCTTGCAGCTTATCAAGTTGGTAAGGGGCAGCTGGGTAGAAGCTGTACGCTCCTCTCCCAGCACCACATTGTGGGAGAGCAGATGCATAGAATAAGTCTTAATTCCAGTAACAGTATAGTCCGAGTTGCTCCCCACAGATCCCCCTTTCTTTTTAATTTTTTGGCGTTGATACGCGCCTGTGTAAAGTTCAGCGTGATCTTCATGCTATTGACTGTCTTGTTTGTCATGCTACTTCAGAGTTCCTTGAAAAATGTCCCATATTCAAGATCCCAGGGATTGGTTATTCATTGTTTTTCTTCCTCAAATAGAGTTTTTTTCTTCTAGCTCTTCTGCCGGTAGGTTTACCAACCGAATTCTTCTCTCAGGGGTCCATATTGGTTGTGCCGCACCCTGTGGAAAAAAACAAACGGCGCCTCGTATTCTTCTGAGTAAGGGGAACGGGCCTTTCCATTGGTTGTCCTGTAAATCCTTCCACATTATCCACTGTATTGATTCCTTATCAGCTGATTGAGCATGCATTTCTGCAGGTGTTTTACCGTTCTTTTTCTTGTTCAAAAAATTAATTGTATAAAGAGCTAGGGCCAAGGCATCCTTGTTGGATGTGGCCATTTCCCCTATTCCCCCTTTTTGTTTAATTATTAAATTTTTTAAATATAAGTGAGTGCGTTCTACCACAGCTTGCCCTTGTGGATTGTATGGAATACTGGTAATATGGGAGATTCCGAATTCTTTCAAAAATGCAGCAAAACGAGTTGATGTATACGCTGGGCCGTTATCCATTTTGATCACATGAGGAACTCCCCAGGCTGCAAAAGCCTGCAAGCAGTGTTGGATTACTTGTTGTACTCCTTCTTTATTCATGGCTGTGGCCATAACTACACCTGAATATGTATCTACAGTGACGTGAACACAGCTTTGTCGCCCAAAAGAGGGGATATGTGTAACGTCCATCTGCCAGATATGTCCTGGTTTAAGGCCACGGGGATTGGCTCCCGCAGGAATCTTTGGAACTATGGTAACAACGCACTTTTCACAGGATCTAATAATATCTTCTGCTTGCTTGCAGGGAATATTAAATTTAAAACTTAAAGTGTGGGTGTTAACATGCCATTTAGAGTGATATTCTTTAGCTTGTTCCAAAGCGGTGCATGCAAGCAAGAATCTTGAATAATGATCTGCCATCATGTTTCCTCGAGTAAGTGGGCCAGGTAAATTAGAATGAGCTCTTATGTGGCCTATGTAAATAGCATGCTCTCTTTGATTTAATAACCCCTGAATTTCACTTAAATAAGAATAGACTGAGGAGGATTTAAGAATAAGGCACTGTGTAGCAAGCATCTGAACTGCATTCACCACATATGCACTATCAGACAAAATATTCATGGGTGCGCTCTCTCTGCGTAATACTGTTGCGATAATAGCTAATTCTGCATGTTGTGGAGAAGGGGATGCTGTTAAGACAAAATATCGTTGATTGTTAAATATAGCTGTTCCTGTTCCGCCTTTAGCTCCATCCGTAAATATGGTAACTGCCCCTTGAATTGGATCCCTTCGCACCTTCTGCACCCGTTTTATTGAAACCTGTGTGCAGAAGTTAACAAATGGATGGCGAGGGTAGTGATTGTCAATCTCTATTTGTAGAATGAGAACTATGTATGCCCATTGCCAGCATTCCCTTGTAAAGGCTTCTACTGCCTCTTGAGCAAAGGGAACTACACATCGCTTTGGAGTCTTCCCCGCCATTTCTGTCACCTTTTTTATTGCTGTTAATATCAAATCAGCCACTGCTATGCCTTGGGTGTATAGTACACGCGGTGCATGTGAATGTGGGTATACAAACAACAAGGGTTCTCCTTGCCAAATGACTGCGAAGGGATACAGCTGTTCCATAAAAATTAATATTTCTAGGGCTTGTTGTGGATCACATCTTTCCATCTGCATTGCTTTAATTTGTTTTTCGATTTTCTGTAACGCCAAGCGGGCTTCTTTTGTCAATCTACGAGGGGAATCAAGCTGGGCATCTCCTTCTAAAATATTGAATAATGGCATCATATCTTCGGTGGTTAATTTACAATAGGGCCTCAACCAATTTAAATTGCCACATAATTTTTGGAAGTCATTAAGGGTCTGCAACCCATCTATTGCAATTTCAAATTCTAATGGGGTCACCTTTTCAGAAGTTACTTTAAGCCCTAAGTACTGTACTACTTCCCCTTTTTGTATCTTCTCTGGCGCTACTTGTAACCCAACTTTTTCCAAATATAATAGCAGCAGCTTATATGCTTCCATAAGGTGACTTTCACTTTCAGCCGTTATTAACAAGTCATCCATGTAGTGTAAAATTTGTACTTTTGGGCACTGTTGTCGAACCGGCTCTACTGCCTGGTCAACATATAGCTGGCATATGGCAGGACTGTTAGTCATTCCTTGGGGAAGCACCTTCCATTCATATCTTTTGTCGGGACCTTGATGATTAATGGAAGGTACGGTGAAAGCAAACCTCTGAATGTCTTGTTCATGTAGAGGTATGCTAAAAAAGCAGTCCTTCAGATCGAGTACTATTAATGGCCAATGCTTTGGGATCATAGTAGGAACCGGGAGTCCAGGTTGTAATGCCCCCATGGGTTGCATCTGCTGATTAACAGCCCGTAAATCATGCAACAACTGGTATTTCCCCGATTTTTTCTTTATCACGAATACTGGCGTATTCCATGGGGAGGTTGATGGTTGCAAATGGCCTGCCTCTAATTGTTGTAACACTATATCATTTACCGCAGCCAACTTTTCCTGGGTAAGGGGCCACTGTGGTATCCACTTTGGCTTGTTGTCCAGCCATGACAATGGTAGCGGCTGCATCTCAGTGGCCCCCACGAAAAACCCGTGTCCTGTCTTTTAAAATCGCCTTTGGGCTGGGCTAGGTCCCTTCTGCCTTCTCTGGAGCCTAATCCTCTCTCCTGATATCCCTTTTTATACATAATACGCCGTCCTGTAGAACTCTCCAATTGGTCCTCATTTGTTAATGTCAGTCCCAATTGTTCTAAAATGTCTCTTCCCCATAATGTGATGGGGAGTGCACTAACATAAGGTTGCACATTTCCCTTGTTCCCTTCTTGATCCTGCCAATGAAGCACCTGAGCACTTCTTGATGGTGTCATGGCCGCACCTAGGCCTACTAAAGTATTATCTCCTGGCTGAAGGGGCCATGACTTCGGCCAATCATTTTCTGAAATTATACTTACATCTGCACCTGTATCTAGCAGGCCCTGAATCGACTTTCCTCTAATGGTTAAGGTCCACAGAGGTCGATCTGCTAAAGATAGGGACAAGGCTGTAAATTTCTCCCCTTGGGGTCCATGAACATCCTGCGCTCCAATCATGATCAGCATTTGAGCCACAGGTTCTTCTGGCTTGATTTGAATAATACCCTTTGTAGATTGTATTAGCACTTTTAACTTATCAAAAGGTAATTGAATGACTCCGGTAATGACCATTAGGCCTCTTAAAGCATTTGTTTCTTTTCCTATGATTATTCCAAGTCCCTTATGCTCCGCTGAAATTGTTTCTGCCCTCGCCTCTATGGCTTGTGGCCCCATTTGAGGTGTTAGTACCGAATATTCGGTGGCTCGTAACTCTGCACAGTAAATATTTGGTTTTTGTATTGTTGGGACCGTGGCACCCACCAATTGTTTTGGCCCCAGGGTGCAGGGGCCCACATTCCGTTTTTTTGCTGCTGTCCATATACACCTGATCTTCTTATGGGGCCCGGCTCATTTGGCATCCTCAGGGGATTGCCTGCGCTATTCATTTTAAAGTAACATTCACTGACCCAATGATTCCCTCTTCTACAGCGTGGGCAAAGGCCTGGTCTTCTCGAGTTCTCTATGCCCTGCCGATCTCGGGCTGGAAATTTCACCCTACATTCCCTCATTAGATGCCCTTCTCAACCACATCTAAAGCATATTCGTCCCCTCATGTTCTGTCTAAATTGTCGGGTTACAGCTACTGCAGCATGTGATCCAGAAGCTACATCATCCATGACATCCCTACAGATTTTCAAAAAGGTAGGGATGTCTTTATGCTGCCATGGTCTAAGAGCTTCACGACATGTTTTATTGGCCTGTTCATACGCCAATCTTCTGACTAAGGGCATTGCTTCTTCCACAGTTTCAAAAATGTTTCCTGCTGCTTCCATTAATCTGTTCACGAAGTCAGCGTAAGGTTCAGTAGGGCCCTGTACTATCTTAGTTAGGCTGTGTCTTATTTCTCCTTTTCTGGGTATCACCTTCCAGGCTCTTCTTGCTATCTCTCTCACTTGTAAGAGGACAGCTGTTGGTAATCGGGCCTGCTCATCAGGATTGGCAAATCGCCCTTCTCCATTTAACATTTCCTCATCCCATGCTTGATTCCCTGCTTGATAGTTCTGCTTTGAATATTCTCGCGCGAATTCTTTATAAGCAGCTAACCATAAGAGGAAGTCACCCCCACCCAACACCGCCTTTACTAAGTTTCTCCAATCCTCGGGTATTAGGCCTTGCTGCCCAATGTTATCAAGGATTGCCTGAGTGTAACTTGCATGGGGCCCATACAATTGTACTGATTGTTGCAACTCTTTAAGTAATTTATGGTCAAGAGGTGTCCAACCCCTGTTTTCCTGTTGATCCTGAATTACAGGAAACACCTGGCCTGGTTCCTGGTACTGCTCCCAAGCAGGTTTTCTATAAACAGCTCCCCTTTGCTTGCTTTCGGTTCTCGGCCTTTCTATCTCCTCCTGCATACCTACTCCCTCCATCACTCCTTTTTCCTCCTCCCACTCTTCTTCAATCTCATGTGGAAAAAAGGGGCTTTTCTTTACAGGAGGAAACTTTGGTAGTACTAATGGGCGATACCGGGGTGGTGATTCATCCTTTATGGTTGAATTTGCCAGCCTTGTAGGGCCAGGATATATTCTTGGCATCTCTCTCGGGGGCGAGGTTCCCTCTTCAGCTTCCTTCTCCCCCACGTAAGCTTCCTGGCTCTCTAAATCCTTCTTTGATTTTCTTCTCACCTGTTCATTACAATAGCTGCTCTCCTGGCTGCCCTGCCATAATTCTTCCTGCAATTCACTCCCCTCATTAAGCAACAACTCGATCCCTTCCGTGGGGTCCTGAAGCACCTGATCAACGAGTTGCCACAGCTTCAGCACTTCTATCGATTCCCCAGCCTCGCGTAATTTCCATCCCACCTGCCTCCACTGCTGTAGAAACCAGGGGGACATCTCCACGACTGCTCTTATGAAAGCATGAATTTTCCTCCCCCCTCGTTTCCCTCGCTTAGAAGAAAAGCTGCGAGGAGGTGGGGAGTAGGAAGAGAGAGAAACCACATTCAGCCCACAATGGATGATCTTTAGGGAGAAATAGAGAATGGTGCCTAGCAGGAGGAAGAGGTAGCCAGTGGGCAAAGAGTAGCCAAAGAACTCCATTGTCTGTACCGTCTGTGACATGTTGGAGCGGTGGGCGTAATGGAAGACTGAGTCTCCCAGACGTTCCCAGTTAATACCTCTTTCCTAGCTTCTAATTTTCTTCCCCCACGGCTTTTTTCCTGGGTTCTAACTAGCTTTTCACCGGCACTCTTTCTGTCTGGCCTTCCCCTAGGCTCTTTGCTAGTCTCTCTCTCCGGTAATTTCCCACTTCTTCCCGTTTTTTCCCTCCTAGGTTTCCTATCTGAGTCACGGCACCATTTGCTGCTCCTCCGCATGCGGAGGAGCCACACCGGACCGGACGCTTGTTGTTCCCTTTTTTAACAAGTCCTTTCTATAGTAAAGTAAGAATAAGTAAACAGCAAACTCCCAAAGCAAGAATGAGTAGAGAGAAGTGAGAAAGAATGAAGTAACGAACTTCCCCGCGAACTCTCCAACGCACTCTCCAACCAACCCACACCACCATGCCATCTCTCTCCTCCTATATAGTCCTCTCCACCAATCCGTGCTCTGCTACTCACATGCTGAGCCCGCCGCTCTCCTCCAATCAGGAGCGGCTCTTGCAGCTTATCAAGTTGGTAAGGGGCAGCTGGGTAGAAGCTGCACGCTCCTCTCCCAGCGCCACATTGTGGGAGAGCAGATGCATAGAATAAGTCTTAATTCCAGTAACAGTATAGTCCGAGTTGCTCCCCACAGCTTTCCATACCTAAAATACTCTCATGGGCTCTTCAGCCAGATCTGAGTGCCTTAAGGGCTGATTCTGAGGCCAGAGTGCTGTTTAGGACATCTGCTATTCTACGAGACTGCTGTGTATCGCACTTCCCATGCTACCTATATTTTATATAGTCTAAGTATTGTATAAACTGAAATATACAACACTAGGAGTATGCTATCAG
The DNA here is from genome assembly GCF_964237555.1 of Oryctolagus cuniculus. Taxonomy (NCBI): domain Eukaryota; kingdom Metazoa; phylum Chordata; class Mammalia; order Lagomorpha; family Leporidae; genus Oryctolagus; species Oryctolagus cuniculus. The sequence continues at coordinate 64,817 of NW_027208294.1, forward strand.
TAATTACACTGCCAATCTCAGTGATTATAAATAAGAATGTTAGCAACTATACTGATTCTGAACAGTGATTCAATGTTTCTGTTTTTAAATTTAAAAATGCCCATGAACTTGAATGTTTCTGTGTAGCTCCTAATAGAACTACAAGCCTTAGAAGTTCTATGCTGTTTAACATTTCATCTTCAGTGCGAACTTGATTATTACACTGCCAGTTTATAAAACACTTCACAGTCATGTGAACCTTACCATAAGATAGGACTGTGTAGAATAAATCCTTTAACTACAAAGACAATCTTATCTCACAAGGGAGGAAGATCCAGAGGGGTCAAATGACTTGCTAATGTCACTTAGCTCTGTTGGCACAGAAACAAGGAAAGCTCTCAGCTTCCTGCCACCTCCCCTTACACCACCTGCCTCAACTAGACGAGCCTGTAATTTTAAGGATGCTCAGGTCCCATGAGTTTAAATGAATTTTTCAAGGTTACATGACAAGTACCAAAGCCAGAAGCAAAAATTATTGCTTCCATCTTTCTCTTCCTTGTCCACAATGGAAGTTTGATGTACACTTATGCATTATTCAAATATCATTTACAACCAAGAAGCATTATTTTTCCCCAAAAATAACAATGACACTACTTTTTCCATTGAGGAAGTTATTTTAATGGATGATGCAAACATACTTGTTTTGTTTTTTACTTTGAGATGCAAAGAAATGAACAAGTAGACAGAGAAGTGGTATTCACCCTCTAGTTAACTGCTGAAATGTCCACAGCGGTCAGGGCTGGCCCAGGAGCAGGGAACCTAATCATCTGAACCATCACTTGCTAGCTACCAGGGTCTACATTATCTGAAAGTTGGAGTCAGGGGCTGGAACCGGGAATCAAACCCAAAAACTCCAATGTGGGACACAGACATCTGAACCATAAGGCTGCACCCTGGCTTCCAGACTTGTTTTTTCACCAGTCCTCTGAAAAGGAAAGTTAATTACAACCTGAAATCCAAGACTCTGGAGTCCTCAGGTGTGTGTGTCTATGCATGAGAGTTAGTTGGGTAGATCAAGAGTCTGCAGTTTAGAGAGAACAGAAGAGTGAAACATGTGTCAGAGGATGTCAGCATTGGAGAGGTGGCTGTGCTCTAGTCAGAGGCTGAGGAGGACAAGTCCACAGAGAGCAGCAGCACCAAGGGAGAATGCTATACTAGCAAGTAAGGAGAAAAAATGTTGAAAAATAAATATGTGAAAAGGATTTATTTATCTGGAAGATGGAGTTATAAAGAAGGAGAGACAGGGAGGGGGAGAGAGAGATCTTCCATCTGCAGGTCAACCCACCAAATGGACACAATGTCTGGGACTGGGTCAGATCAAAGCCAGGATCTGGAACTCCACCCAAGTCTCCCTCATGGGTGGCAGGGACTCAAGAACTTGGGTTGTCTGCTGCTTTCTCAGATGCATTGCCAGAGAGCTGGATGGGAAGTACAGCAGCTGAGACACAAACAGTGGCCATATGGGATGCCAGCATCAGTGGCAACAGATTATCCTAATGCATCACAACACTGGCTCCAACAAATGAACTTAGGTAAACAAGTCCAAATGCCAGGGAAACATCAGATAAAATGCCAAGGATGAGCATTGTGGTGCAGCAGGGTAAACCACTACTTAGGAGGCATACCTCATTCTTAAGTATGAGGATGTCTTTTAACCACTTTTGTACAAGAGAGTACAAGCCAGAACACCATAGCATCTTCCAGATTCGGCACTGCCTGTTCTCAGGGGGCCCCCCACAAACTCCTGTGCTTCCCCTGGGCAGTTTGTTTTGGCTGAAGCCAGCCAGAACCCTGGGGTCATTGGAGTAGGAAATGGGATTAAAGGATTTCATGCTGCAAAACTGCTCCAAGCCAGTTTTTTCACTGAGAGACAGAGACCCAGAATGACCTCCCCGGAGCTCACAAGACCATGCCTGGACACCTGCCAGGGAAAAAGTTGGAAAAAAAAAAATCCAGATTCTGGAATCTTCTGGAACATTCTAGAATATTCTAGAATTTTCCCAGAATGTCCTAGAGATTTTGTAGGATGTTCCAGAATGTTCCAAAATGCCACCTAGTTATCCTAGGGGGATTCTGGGATGCAGGTCTGAGTGGAAATTCCCCAGCCAGGTGCAGCGGGTGTCCTGGTGCTGTGCCCAGCCCGGCTGACATTTACACAGCGCACATAGCCTAAGCACCTGCACACATGGGAGGGGAGTCAAGGGGGTGTGGCCACTCCAGGACATCCTGTGCTGATCTCTGGGGGCCGTAGTAATTTCCAGCCCATCAGAAGAGGTTCTCGGCCCCCCAAGATGGTCACTGGGCAATCTGGAATGTTCTAGGACATTCTACAAAAATCTAGAAATACTGAGAACATTCTAAAAAATTCCAGGACCCCCAAAGACTTTCACTGCATGTTCTGGGAACATTCTAGAAAATTCTGAGAATATTCACCATTGTTTCTAGAACATTTCTAAAACCCCAATGATGCCTACCTGGTGTTCAGGAAAAATTCCAAGAACATTCTGGAAACATTCTGGAAAAATTTCTGAGAGCATTCTTGAAAATTCTGAGTGTATTCTAGAACGTTTTAGTAAATTCTATGACCCCCGAAGACACTCAGCAGGTATTCTAGAAAAAGTTTAAGAACATTCTAGAAAGTTCTAAAAAAAAACTCCATAAAATTCTAGAATATTCTAAGACCTGAGAAACACTCGCCTAGTGTCCTTGAAACATTCTAGAAAATTCTGGAAAATCCCTAGCCCCAGAGAATCCATAATGGAAGCTCATGGAAGCTCCTGGAACATTCTGGAATGCCCCGGGACCTCATCCCATCCCAGTGCCACCTGGATGTTTGCACAACCTCAGCCCTGCCCACTTCTCCCAAGCCCTGGCTATAAAGAGATGCCTGGTAGCAGCCGGTTCCAGACGACGAAAAGACGATGATGATGAAGGCTCTCATTCTTGCCCTTGTGGTGGGCGTGGCCTGTGCCCAGGTATCAATTACTCGCATCATTTGTGCAATGTTCCATAATGTCCTAGAATGTTCCAGAATGTTCCAGATGATTGCAATAGACTCTCTAGCAGGCCCTACGGGAGCAACTGGAATGTTCCAGAATATTCCAGGATGTTCTAGAACACATCCAGACAATTCCACAATGTTCTAGAATGTTCCAGAATCTTTCCAATTTTGTTTCTAACAATTCTAGGATGTTCTGGAATGTTCTAGAATCTCTCCCCCAGAATATTACAGAACATTCTGGAATGTTACAGACAGTCCCAGTAGACTCTAGCAGGCCCTAGGGAAGCATCCAGAGTGTTCCAGAAAAATTCCATAATGTTCTAGAATGTTCCAGAATGTTCTAGAAAATGCCTCTGGAACGTCCCAGCATGCCCCAGGATGTCCCAGCATGCTCCACAATGCCCTGAAACATTCCACCATGTTCCAGCATGCCCTGGCACACCCTGAATGCCCACCTCTCCCCCTGAAGTTGAAGGCCAGAACTACTTCAAGTTCCTGGTGCAGGAGAATGGCCACATCTTCTTTCTCAATCAGAATGTGGGCACCGATGGCACTGCCACCTGCGTCACCCTTACTGCTGGTGAGCCCCCTGCACACACATGTGGATACAGCCAGCACCTGCTAGAAAGAGAGTCTGACCCTGACTGTATACACAGACCCTGAGTGTATGCAACCAGTCCAGAGCTTGACCCTGACTGTATACATGGATCCTGAGTGTATACAGTCGGCTCCTACTAGGGACACACATTGCAACCTGAAAGCCTGACCCTGCTGTATACAGTTAGCACCCACTAGAGAGAGATACATTCTGACCGTGACCGTATACAATCAGTGCCTACTATGCAGAATAACTTTGACCCTGGTGCATCCTAGAGGGGCTTGGCCAGCTGTATACTGGTGGCACACACTAGAGAGAGAGCCTGACCCTGGCTGTGTTCAGGCAGCACCTACTAAATACAAGATCCTCAACCCCAGCACACCCTAGAGGGGGGCTCGGCCAGCTGTATACAGTCAGTGCATACTAAGTAGATCCCATCCTGTCCGGGGTGGGCTTGGCTGACTGTATACAGTCAGCACCCACTAGATGGGGCAAGCACATACAGTCAGCACCTACTAGATATCTGGGGCAGGTTTTGCTGAATGTATACAGTCAGTGCTTACTGAACAGAACCATCCCAGCCCCATCCTATCCTGGGTGATTTTGGTTGACTGTATACAGTCAGCACACACTAGAAGGAGCCATCCTGACTGTGACTGTATACAGTTGGTGCAGACCCAGTGGTAGTTAGTGGGCACCCTCTAGACAGAGGCACCCTCGGTGTACACAGCACGGAGCCCATGCTGCCTGAGGTGCGTCTGGCTGGCTGTATACAGTCAGCGCCCACTAGACAGGGCAAGTGTATACAGCTGGCGCCACCCACAGCCCAGGACCAGGAGCTGAGGCGATAAGCACCTGGCACAGTTCTTGGTGTTAATGAAGGAGAACGGGATCCCCGGGAGAACATGGAGTGTGTGGCCAGCATGGGTGAGCTGGGGGTGTGGCCAGTGTGGAGGGTTCATGGCCAGGATGGGCATGGCTGTCACGAGTGAGCCAGGGGTGTGGCCAGGGTGGAGGCATGGCTGTGAGCTGGGGGCATGGCTGACATGGATGAGAATCAGGTGTGGTCTGGGTGGAGGGGAATGAACTGGTGGGTGTGGCCTGGGTGGAACATTCCAGGGGGTTCCAGAAAAATCTAGAAAACTCTAGAACGTTCCATGGAGCCACCAGGCCATCCCATGCTGACTCAGCCAATTTCTCCTCCCTGACAGACACCTGTCCCCAGTGATGATGCTGACGCCCAGGTGAGCAGTGTGGTGCCAGCCAGTCCTCACACCTTCCCAGGGGAACATTCTAGAGTGTTTCCGAAATATCCCAGAATGTTCTAGATGTTCAGGCAACAGGAATATTCTGGAACATTCCAGAGCATTCTGCGACATTTCCAGAATGCTCCACATTTTTTTTCTCCTCCCCAACAGGTAAAAAGCCAACGTCTCCCTGCCCCTCACTTGCAATCTCTGCTGGAAGCTTCTGGAATGTTCTGGGATGTTTTCAGAATGTTCCAGAATGTTCTGGAATGTCCCATAAGCCTCTGTCCCCAGCTCGCTCTCAGTTTCTCTTTCTCATTGATGTCATAAACTGATTGCACACGACTGTGGATTCTGTGGTCTCTCTGGAATGCTCCCACATCTGGCTCCCAGAGGCCCTTGGGGCCCCCATGTCTGGCTCAGAATCCCCTGGGAGAAACCACGCCCTCACTTCTGGCTCCCAGAAACCCCTAGGTCCCCTACTCCAGCGCCATCTTCCCCACCACCCACACCTTGTGGGAACATGGGGTTGGGGATCAGGACTATCAATCACCATAGCCCTGCCCATTTCCAGGCCCCAAGCCTGCACCAGGGGCTGCATTGGTGTCTCTAAAGCTCCATACAGGTCTCCATCTGGGTCTCAAAGGCTCCATATGGGTCCCCAGGGGCTCCATACGGGTCTCTAGGGCTTCATCCGGGTCTCCAGAGCTCTATCCAAGTCCCCATGGCTCCATCCATATCTCCAGGGGCTCCATCCAGATCTCTAAGGCTCCATCCAGGTCTCTAGCAGGTGCATGGGCCCACCAGGAGCTCCATCCAGGTCTCTAGGGCTCCATCTGGGTCTCGGGGGCTACAACCAGTTCTCTAACAGGTGCACAGGGCTCCATCCGGGTCCCCATGGCTCCATCCATATCTCTAGAGGCTCCATCTGAGTCTCTAGCAGGTGCCTGGGGCTCCCAGGAGCCCCATCTGGGTCTTTAGGGCTCCATCTGGGTCTCCAGGGGCTGCATCTGGGTCTCTAACAAGTGCACAGGGGCTCCATCTGAGTCTTTAGGGGCTCCATCTGGGTCTCCAGGGATCCATCCAGGTCTCTAAGGCTCCATCTGGATCCCCAAGGCTCTACCCATATCTCTAGGGGCTCGATCTGGGTCTCTAGGGGCTCCATCCAAATCTCTAACAGGTGCATTGGGCCCCAAGGAGCTCCATCCAGGTCTCTAGGGCTCCATCTGGGTCTCTAGCAAGTGCCTGGGGCTCCCAGGAGCTCCATCCAGGTCTTTAAGGCTCCATCCGAGTCTGCAGGAGCTCCATCTGGGTCTCCAGGGATTCATCCAGGTCTCTAAGGCTCCATCTGGGTCCCCAAGGCTCTACCCATATCTCTAGGGGCTCCATCTGGGTCTCTAGAGGCTCCATCTGGGTCTCTAGCAGGTGCCGGGGGCTCCCAGGAGCTCCTTCCAGGTCTTTAGGGCTCCATCCAGGTCTCCAGGGGCTCCATCTGGGTATCTAGGGGCTCCATACAGGTCTCCAGGGCTCCATTGGGTCTCCAGGGGTTGCATCCAGGTCTCTAGCAAGTGCACCGGGCCTCCATCTGGGTCCCCAGGGCTTCATCCAGGTCCCCAGCAGGTGCCCAGGGCCCCCAGGAGCTCCATTTCCAGTCCAGCTGGAACCCTCCCCCCAAAGCTGGGGACCCCCAAGGCCCCTGGGCCAGAACCGTGGAAAATGCAGAGACTGTGGGAACATGGCTAGGCAACTCCATGAAGGCATCCTCCACGCCTCTGGCTTTCTCTCGTTGCTACGCAACCCCGTGCAGGCTTGCCCGGGGCTGCGGGGCTTAACCCAGTTGCTAGGCAATCCCTCAAAGGTGCGTTCAGGGCCTCTGGCTTAAGCAAGTTGCTAGGCAATCCCACTCATGCACACTAATTATTTAATTATTTTTAAATTAATTTTAAAAGAATTTTAATGAATTTTTTTTTTATTTTTTGACAGGCAGAGTGGGCAGCGAGAGAGTGAGACAGAGAGAAAGGTCTTCCTTTGCCATTGGTTCACCCTCCAATGGCTGCTGCCGCCAGCGCGCTGCGGCCAGTGCACCACGCTGATCCGATGGCAGGCGCCAGGTACTTCTCCTGGTCTCCCATGGGGTGCAGGGCCCAAGCACTTGGGCCATCCTCCACTGCACTCCTGGGCCACAGCAGAGAGATGGACTGGAAGAGGAGCAACTGGGACAGAATCCGGTGCCCCGACTGGGACTAGAACCCGGTGTGCTGGTGCTGAAAGGCGGAGGATCAGCCTAGTGTGCCGCGGCGCCAGCCAATTTTAATGAATTTTTAAATGGAATTTGAATGTCTTTTTACATTTTTAATTTTTACTTAATTTTTAATTTTTAATGAATTTTTAAATGAAATTTTTAAGAAATGTATTTTTAGATTTTCTGATGACAGCCATATTGGAGTCTGGCAAATTCTCGTTCTGACATCAGCAGCAGAATGTTGGATCCTGGCAAATTCTCATTATGACAGGAATGACAGGCATCTTGGAGGCTCGCAAATTTTTCTGACAGGAGTGGCAGCCATGTTGGAGTCTGGCAGTGTGTTTTCTGATGTCAGTGGTGGCCATCTTGGATTCTGGCAATTGTTTTGACAGGAGCTATAGCCATATTGGATCCTGACAAAATTTCTCTGACAAAAACTCAAGGGAGTCCCTGTAAGAAAAGGTGTCTTTCGGACCCAGGACCAATTTGCTGAGAGAAACTTGTATGAGAATTAAAATGTTTTTCCTGAGTGACAGGTCTATTCTGAGTGATGGACAGGTTTCTGAGTGATGGACAAGGGTGACTGGGTGATGGACAGGTGTCCCCGCCAAGAGCCCTGGGACCCCCAGAGACCCTCAGAGACCCCCAGAGATGCTGAAAGACCCTGAGAGAACCCCAGAGACAACTGGGACCCACAGAGACCCCCAGGGACCAACAGAGACCCTCTGGGAAGTGACTATAAGAACCTGGAAGTACACCAGAAGTACCCAAAAATGGGTATAAACAGAACCAAAGTGACTGAAAATGGGTATACAATGGCCGGAAGTGGACCGGAAGTGACTTAGGAACCCAGAAGTAGACTAAAGTGAGTCTGAGAACCCTGAAGTGACATAAATTAGCTGGAAGTTAGTGACTGTAGGAATCGGGAAGTTGACTGGAATTGACTCTGGGAATGCAGAAGTGGACTGGAAGTGGGTCTAGAATGACCAGAAGTGGGTTTAGGAAATTGAAAGTGGACCAGAAATGAATGCAAAGAGGGGAGGGAAGGAAGGAAGGGATGAGTCATGCTGAGACTCCTGCTGAGTCATCAGGAAATTCTGCTGAATCATCACTAGCACACACCTTGTGAGCCATCATTATACACACCCACTTAATCCTCATTATCCCAGACCTGGTGAGTCATTGAGAAACTTCTGCTGAGTCACCATTTTATACCTGCTGAGTCATTATTACCTACCAGGCATCCTTACCCACAAAGGTAGACAACTACACCTGCCAAGTCATACTCTTAGGCCAGTGAGTCGCACTTCTAAAATTGCTGAATCATGCTTCCAGACCTCCTGAGTTGTGCTTCTAAACTTGGTGAGTCATGCTTCAAACATGAACCCTAACCCAAATCCCATCCCCACCCTAACCTTGACATCAAACCTAACCTGCTGAGTCATGGCACCAGGCCAGCTGAGTCATGCTTCTACCCCTAAATCTAACCCAAGGTTGCAACGAAGGAAGGAGGGGCCCCTTGCACCTGCTGGGACTAGATGGAGGTCCTGAGCACCCCATGCACCTGCTGGAAACCAGGATGGAGCCCCTGGGGACCCAAATTGAGCTCTGGAGACCCAGATGGAGCACTGAAGAACCAGATGGAGCCATGGAAACCCAGATGAGGCTCCTAGAGACTGTATGGATCCCTGTGCACCTGCTAGAGACCCAGATGGAGCCCTAGAGACCTGGACGGAGGCCCCGGCACTTGGATGGAGGACCTGGGGACTTGGCTGGTGGCCTGGAGACCCGGATGGAGACCAGGAGATCTGTATGAAGGCCCTAGAGACTGAATGGAGCCCTGGGGACCCAGATGGGGCAATGTATACCTGCTAGAGACTAGGATGGAGCTGCTGGGGACCACCCTATCTCTCAGGACCCCTTGACAGGGCTCAGGTCTCTAAAGAGAACATGTGGGGACCAGGGAGGTGGTAATGATGAGTCAGCAGAAATTTCATGATGACTCAGAAGGTATGGTAATGATGACCCAGCAGAAATTTCATGATGACTCAGCATAAATGGATGGTGCTGACTCAGGAGCGAGGAAATGGATGGACAGGAGGAAGTGGTGGCCCTTTGTGAACTTCTGGCTGTGGGAGACCCTGAGGAAGTGTGCTCCCAGCACTGAAGGATGCAGGATCTCTGTACTTGCGAACTCCAGATAGCTGGGTCTGGGGAGAGTGCAGGGGTGACCTGCGCAGGCCCTGCTGCAGCCACCCTGGGACCTTGAGGCCAACCCATGGGTGCCACAGGGCCCCTCAGGGTCTCTCCCAGCCAGTGCTGTGCCAATCCTCCCTTCTTATCTCTGGCTCTCAACTGATTCTGGGATTTTTCCAACCCGGAGGTGGGGGCACCAGACCAGAGGTCAGGGAATGGTGGGGGGTGAGGGCCACCAGGTGCCCCGTGCACCCTGTGGGAGCCAACCCATGACCCCACCACATGGCTGTGGAGGAAGGCTGGCTGCAGGGTTTCTGGAGGCCCCAGGGCTGGGAGTGAACCCTAGTACACATGACTGCTAGAGGGCACAGAGAATGCAGCTACTCCCCCTCAGTGTGGGGTGACCCTGGCACTTCCCTGCCAAGGGTGGAAGCAGATGCTGAGCTAGTCTTAGAGCACTGCTCTCTCCAGTCCTGTTATCCATGGGTTCTCAGTCTGGGAAGACAGGTTTCAAAGTGTTTTCAGAAGACTTGGCATCCTAAGAACTGCTGGAAACTCACAGTCACAGTCAGTGTCATTCTAGAGCAAAGGTGCATTCGATGTGAATAACCAGGTTTGTGTTTTGAGTCTGCAATCCTTTCAGTCTATATGTTAGGTCCCTATGTTGTTACCTGTTTCCAAGTGATTGCAAGACATTGCTGTGAAAATTAAAAAAAAAGAAGTGATAGGAAATAAATTGAGATATTAAATTTTGTGTTTTTTATTTTTATTTTTTGGCAAAGTTAGACAGTGAGAGACAGAAAGATCTTCCTTCCATTGGTTCACCCCCCAAATGGCTGCTACGGCCAGTGTGCAGCACTGATCCAAATCCAGCTGCCAGATACCTCCTCATGGTCTCTCATATGGGTGCAGGGCCCAGGCAGTTCGGCCATCTTCCACTGCCTTCCCAGGCCACAGCAGAGAGCTGGACTGCAAGAGGAGCAGCCAGGACTAGAACCCGGTGCCCATATAAGATGCTGGCACTACATGTGGAGGATTAACCAAGTGAGCCACGGCACTGGCCCCAATTTTGTGTTTTTCCACACCCCCTGGTCCCTCAGTCTTCCAGAGGCAGTCACAGATTTTGTTATGATTATCTGTACTTCTTACTTCTAAAGTAGGCTTTACGGACACATATTAGCCTCAGAGACAAGGAGTCTGTCACGTGGCATCTTTAAATGGTGGTTGCTCAAAGGGAGGCTTTATCATGACAAACAGACAGTGGAGAAGTAGAATTCTGATGCATGAATGGCCTCCCTAGACACAGTCTTATTCCATGTGCCTTCATAAGTCTCCATCCCCTGTGTCTCCAGCACCTCTTTTTAAAAAAGATTTATTTGAAAATTACATAGAGGGCCAGTGCCATGGCTCACTAGGCTAATCCTCTGGCTGTGGCACTGGCACTCTAGGTTCTAGTCTTGCTTGCTCCACTTCCAGTCCAGTTCTCTGCTGTGGCCCGGGAAGGCAGTGGAGGATGGCTCAACTTACTTGGACCCTGCACCCGCATGGAGACCAGGAGGGAACACCTGGCTCCTGGCTTTGGATTGCCACTATGCACTGGCCGTGGCAACCATTTGGGGTGTGAATCAATGGAAGGAAGATCTTTATCTCTCTCTCGCTGCCTAACTCTGTCCAAAAAAACCCCATGAAATTTAATATCTCAAGTTATTTCCTTATCACATAGAGGGAGAGACAGAGGCATAGAGAGACAGAAAGAGCTTCCATCCTCTGGCTCACTCCCCAATTGGTTGCAATGGCCAGGGTTGGGCCCGTCTGAAGCCAGGAGTCAGGCCTTTGGAGCTTCTTCTGGGTCTCCTACGTGGGTGGCAGAGGACAAAACAGTAAGGCCATCTTCCACTGCTTTCCCAGGTCTTTGGCAGGGAGCTGGATCTGAACGGGAACAGCCAGCATACAAACCAGCACCCATATGGAATGCCAACATTATAGGTAGTGGTGTAACCCACTGCACCACAATGCCAGACCCTCCATCACATCTTTCCTTGAGTGTCCATCTGTGCCTGCATCCCAAGCCAGCTGTCAGGTCCTCCAGCCCCTCTGCATGAAGCTGTGATCTCCCATCAGTTATCTGCATCTCTACTCCAGAGTATTATCCTGCTACCCTGGAGTGACTTCATAGCCTGAGCCTTCAGCTCATGGCAGCCTTCAGATACCTCTCTGCCCTTTGCTTGAAGTCATTGTCTTCCTTGGGCTTCTAGATCCCCTATGACTTCAGCCTCGGCTTTTTTCTTGTGTCCCCATGCTAAATGCCTGCACCCTAAACATCTCATGTGTCTTCATCTCCTGTTCTCTTCCCAGGGTCTCCACGCACTTTGAAGGTTTGGTTATGTGGTTAACTGTTGAGGAACAATGTGGTTTTCTATGAGCTTTAGCCATTGTGAATAAAGCTGCTATATATATTTTCATGTCAGCTTTTATCAAGGCATACGTTTTCACACCAGCTCTGTAAATATATTAGAACATGTATGGTGTATGACACGGTATTGGATTCCTAATAACATGCCAAGATGTCTGATAAAGCATCTACCCCATGATGCATTCTCACCAGGAATGAATGAGATGTCATGCTACTCTATCCTTGAAAGCATTTGTAATGTGTGTTTTTAAGTGTAACCATCCTGATACACAGTGTATCCATCTTGTTGCTGTCTAAATGTGCTCTTCCTTTATGTACAGTACATTTCTTTTTCTCAGAATTCTCTAATATTCAGATTGGTTTATATGCTTTTTTATTTATTTGACAGATAGAGTTAGACAGTGAGAAAGAAAGAGACAGAGAGAAAGGTCTTCCTTCCATTGGTGCATCCCCCAATGGCCACTATGGCTGGAACTATGCTGATCCGAAGCCAGGAGCCAGGTGCTTCCTCCTGGTCTCTGATGTGGGTGCAGAGCCCAAGCACTTGGGCCATCCTCCACTGCACTCCCAGGCCACAACAGAGAGCTCGACTGGAAGAGGAGCAACTGGGACTAGAACCCTGTGCCCATATGGGATGCCAGCACTACAAGTGGAGGATTAACCAAGTGAGCCATGGTGCCAGCCCCATATATGTTTATTTTATTATGCATTTTACGTGTGTCTCTATGTATTCTGGCAGTATTTAAATTTGAAGGCATTTATTTTCCTGTTACTGAGTTCTCCAAGTTTTTGTTAAATTTGCATACAATTCCTTCAAGTGTGTATTTTTCTTTTTTATACGATTAATTTATTTATTTGAAAGGAACAGTTACAAAGAGGGAGACACATAGTGAGACAGAGAGACAGATCTTTCATCACTGGTTCACTCTAAAAATGACCACAATGGCTAGTTCTGTGCCAGACTGAAGCCAGAAGCCTGGAACTCCATCTGGGTCTCCCATGTGGATGACAGGGGCCCAAGCACTTGGGTCACCTTCTGCTGCTTCCCCAGACACATTAGCAGGGAGCTGGATGGGATGTGGAGTTGAACTAGTGCTCATATGGGATGCCAGTGTCACAGAGCATGGCTTAACCTGCTGTGTGACAATACCAGCCACTGTTTTGCCTTTGATAATAGGCATTCTAACTGGAGTAACTTGGTGTCTAATTGTGGTTTTGATTTGTATTTGTATTTCCCTGTTAATTAGTGATGCTGAACATTTTTCATGTACTTCTTGGCCATTTGTATGCCTTTCTTTGACAAATGAGCATTTAGATCTAATGCCAATTTTAAAATCTGTTCATTTTTCATTGAGTTTTTAAAATGTCTTAAAGGGTGTATACACCTTAATAGGTGTATATTTTCTAAATATTTTCTCCAATTTCATATTGTCTCTTTGTTATGTTGATTATTTTGTTTGCTTTGCAGAAGTTTTTTAATTTGGTAAAATTCCAGGGCCAGTGCCGTGGCTCACTTGCTGCAGTGCCGGCATTCCATATGGGCACTGGGTTCTAGTCCCAGTTGCTCCTCTTCCAGTCCAGCTCTCTGCTGCATCCCAGAATGGCAGTGGAGGATGGCCCAAGTGCTTGGGCCCTGCACCCATATGGGAGACCACAAGGAAGCACCTTGCTCCTGGCTTTGCTCCTGGCACAGCGCCAGCCATAGTGGCCATTTGGGGAGTGAACCAATGGAAGGAAGATCTTTCTCTTTGTCTCTGTCTCTCACTGTCTATAACTCTACCTGTTAAATAAATAAAAAAGTGCATTTGACTATTTTTGCTTTTTTCTTCTAGTGCTTTGTTGTCGTATCCTTCAAATACTTACTCAATCCAATGTCCTGAAGCATTTTTTTCCTAGTACTTTCAGATCTTACATTTAAGTCTTTAAATAATTTTGAATTGAGTGTAAAATTATTTATTTGAGAGCAGATAAACAAAAAGAGAGAGCTCTCATGTTGATTGACTCCACAAATGCCCACAAAGGACAGGACTGGGCCAAACAGAAGCCAATAGTGTGGAATTCAACCCAGCTTTCCTGCATGGTGGAAGGAACCCAGTACTTGAGTTATCCCTACTCCCTCCCAGTATCTGCATTAGCAGGAAACTAGAGTCAGGAGTCAGAGCTGGGTATCTACTAGGTACTTTGATATGAGACACTAGCATCTTAACTGACATCTTAATGCCTAGGGTAAATGAACACCTTTGAGTTCAGTTTTGTATATGATGAGAGATAAAGTTTAAATCTTCTATGTGTGAATATTCAATATTCAAAGCACCATTCATTGAAAAGACTGTCCTTTCTGCAGTGAATATTCTTAGCATTTCTGCTGAAGATCAGCTCGTAGGAGATGTTTACCTTTAGGCTCTCCAAAATTTTTTATTAATATAAAGAGAACAGATATCATGTATTTTATAAATACAATGCTAAGAAGATATCCATAGTCCCCTCACTCCCTCCATCAATCCCCACTCACCTTTCCTTTTTCTCTATAAGTTTTGCAAAAACATAAATTCAAAAAAACATGATTTCACAATTTTCTTTTGAACCTTGGGTTTAGTGCACCACTAACCATACTATTCAACAAATAAAAAAAAATCCAAAACCACAGTTTGACTAGAGTATTCACAAGGGCTAAAAACAATAATCAAATCATAAATCTATTTCATTCTTATTTATTCTTGTATCCTATATTAATCAGAACTTATCAGGGAAGAAATGACATTCATCTTTCTTGAATTGCTCATTTCAATAAGCATAATGGTTTGCAGTTGCATTCATGCATTGCAAAGACAGGGTTTCATTCTTTTTTATGACTGAGCAGTATTCCATACTACTCATTTTCTTTTTCCAGACATCAGTTAATGGGAATCTGATTTGATTGCTTATCTTAATTATTGCCAATTGAGGTGCAGTAAACATGGGGGTTATAAATAACTCTTCCAAAGCCTGATTTCATCTAGTTTGGGTAAATTCCCATGGGTGGGATTGCTGGGTCATATAGTAGATCTATTTTCAGATTTCTGAGGAATATCCTTACTGTCTTCCATAATGGTTGTACTACTTTACATTCCTATGAACAGCGTATAAGTGTGCCTTTTCTCCAACATCCTTACCAGCATTTATTATTTTTTTTCATTTTTGGGTGATAGACATTCTAACTGGGATGAGATGAAACTTTATGGTGTTTTTGCATTTCCCTGATGGTTAGTGATGCTGAGTATCTTTTCATGTGTCTGTAGGCCATTTGTATTGATTGCATCCTTTGAAAATTTTCTGTGCATGTCCTTTGCCCATTTCTTAACTGCATTATTTTATTGAAGTTGAGTCTCTTAAGATCTTTATGAACATCAGATTGTTGTACCTGAGTGAGTGCAAACAAAAGAGCTCCACAGATTGATAAAATTTGGTGGTCCTTTATTGCGGGTGGTGGAGAGTGGGCTCATGCCCTAAAGAACTCTCGACCCTGAAGCCCAAAGCAACAGGGTTTACAAAGGCAAAAACCACAAAATCGGGAGGGGAATTCATGCTTGCTAGGAATAGGGGGGAATACATGGTTACTGGTTACTGGTTACTGACCTAAAACCTATGTGAAACTAGTATCAATTATAATCTAGTATCAATAAGCTAGTATCAATAAGCTAGTATCAATTATATTGACAACACCAGTTACAATCTTAACAATTCCAATTATAATCTTGACATTAATCCAGGTATTGGTTTTAATCATACGTAGGACTTAGACAAATTACAGTTTTTATCATTAACCCAGGTGTAGTCTATCCACTTCCAAGCTTGAGCGATCATGCTAGGGGGTTTCTGTGCTCTGCCAAGTGAGATGTAGTGGACTGCTATTATTCAACTGTTTTAGATCATAGT
Organism: Oryctolagus cuniculus; assembly: GCF_964237555.1. NCBI lineage: Eukaryota > Metazoa > Chordata > Mammalia > Lagomorpha > Leporidae > Oryctolagus > Oryctolagus cuniculus. The sequence goes on from NW_027208294.1 coordinate 80,471, forward strand.
CTCAGACCAGAGTCTCATGGTGTGGGGGGGGGCACCTTCCCAGAATGGAGTCTCAAGTGCTCCAAAATGGAGTCCCTACTGTCAAGGTGTTATGTCAAGATATTAACCCTTTATCAGTTATATAGTTTGCAAATATTTTCTACCACTCTTCACTTTGCTTAGTGTTTCCTTTGCAGCACAAATCTTCTAAGCTTGATGTAATCCCTTTTGTCTCTTTCTGCTTTCATTGCCTGTGCTTCTGGGGTCTTTACCAAGAAGTCTTTCCTATGCTAATATCTTGCAGTTTTCCCAATATTTTCCTCTAGTAATTTGTTGATATCAGGCCATAGATTTAGAGTCATGATCAGTTGTGAGTTGATTTTTGTATGGGTGTAAGTACAGGTTTTGTTTCATATGTCTGCATGTTGAGATCCAATTTTCCCAACACTATTTGTTGAAGAGACTGTCCTTTCTCCAGGGATTGATTTTAGCTCATTTGTCAAAGACTAGTTGGTTGTAGCTGCATGGATTAATTTTTTTGGTTTATATTTTGTTTCATTGGTATACATGTCTTTTTCTGTTCCAGTCCCAGGCTGTTTTGTTTGTAACTGCCCTGTAGTATGTCTTGAAATCTGGTCTTCTGATACTTCCAACTTTTTCTTGTTTAATGTTGCTTTAGTTATTTGGGGGTCTCTTGTGTTTCTACACAAATTTAAGCATTCTTTTTTTCTAGATCTGAGAAGAATGTTCTTGGAGTTTTGATTGGGGTCTCATTGAATCTATAAATCGCTTTGGGTAGTATGAACATTTTGATGATATTATTTTTTCCAGTGCACAAACATGAAATATTTTTCCATTTTTGTGTGTGTTCTTCTATTTCTTCCTTTAATGTTTTTCAATTTTCATTGTGAAGATCTTTCAAATTCTTAGTTAAATTTATTCCAAGGTATTTAATTTTTTAGTAGGTATTATGGTTGGTATTGTACTTACAAGTTCTCAGCCTGAATTCATCAAATACAAATATATTTAGCTTATCCAATTCCCAAAGGATTCAAAGTTCACTTTTTTGGTACATTATAAAAATTGTATAAGGAGTTGTTAATTATCCATCCCAGATAATAATTCCTGTCAGATCCTTCATAGAAAGGTACAATTATAAATGTGGATGTTAGTTATAAGTGTAGGTGTTGATGAATCTGCCATAGTTTACTGTGGTATTTTTGGTTAAATTTTAAGTCATTCCTGATTACAAACTGATGAGTATCATAACATTTGTGGCAGTGAAGTGTGCTCATAACTTAACATTCCTACTTTCTCTGAATTCTGAATGGTTCAAGCTGGACATGGAAAGAAGTCAAAATGTAAGCTTTCTAGCCCACAGAGTTGTTGGTCTTGGTGCTTAGCAACAAAGATTCCTTTCCATTGCCCTAGTACATTACATTGCATCCTTACCTAGTCACTTACAGAGCACAGGTTTTTTGCTAAATTTACAGTATAAAAAAGGGCAGACAAGAACCCATGTTCTCATAGGCATCCTAGAAAAGTGCTAAATAAAGAAAAAGGGGGGTGGTAGCTCATTGCCTCTTTCATCTCTCCATTCATGCAAGTCATTCATAAATCCCACATAGAGGAACAAGTGAGCAGGGGTCAGGAGCAGTGCTCTAATGTTTAGGCATTTTACTTTGTGGAGGGGGTTGTATCCTTGTCAGCCTACATTCAAAAAAGATACTCTGTCCCAGGAAAACAAGAAGACTAGGAAAGTCAGCATACCCAAATTGTTTCTTTTAATTTTAAAGACTCTCTTGTGTCCAACTGTGGTCACTATGTTAAAAGGAATATTTAGAAGACTGTGAACATTTTGAATGTTGAGCAAGGAGTTGCTCTCCTATGACATGGGTGAATCTATTGTAAGAACAATATGCATGAGTACATTCTTATAGAATATTTCTGCAGTGGTTTTTGAGTTCTTACAGATTTGAGTTTTATAAAATGATGCCAAATCATTATATTTACTTGTTTACTCAAGAGACACAAATATTTTTCTTTAAAGTGAAGAAACAAATTGTAAATGTTGAGAAGCAATTAATTTTGGGATGTGTTAATTTGGAATAACCAGTAAGGATGGCTAATATATATATATATATATATACATATATATATGTACAAATTTAAAATGCAAACCAAGAAGTGAAAAATGTTTTTGTTACTTTAAAAATGAACGTTATAAATTCTCTCCTTAAACTATATTTCACCAGGTACGTGGCTCACAAGGCTAATCCTCCGCCTGCAGTGCTGGCACCCCAGGTTCTAGTCCCGGTTGCTCCTCTTCCAGTCCATCTCTCTGCTGTGGCCCAGGAGAGCAATGGAGGATGGCCCAAGTGCTTGGGCCCTGCACCCACATGGGAGATCAGGAGGCCATAGTGGCCATTTGGTGGGTGAACCAATGGAAGGAAGACCTTTCTCTCTGTCTCTCTCACTGTCTAACTCTGCCTGGCAAAAAATAAATAAATAAATAAATAAATAAATTTTGCCTTGTACACTCTCAGTTCTTATTCTGAAGATGTTAAAGTGTATCACATTTTTATTGAGAAGCAAAGAAAAATGTTCCATTTTAGAATATTAAAAACATACAATTTAAATTTTGCTGAACAGTTTGTAATAGTTGAATTTATATTTTTAGGCATAAATATGTTTTCTTATTGATGTATTATGACAGATATATTATTTTCATGGTAGTGGAATGTATGAGGTAAATGATCCAACAGATTTGTTTTCATTAGATCAAACTTTCCATGGGGTACCTAAACTTAGAATGAGTTTGATATCACAACACTATTTACATTCTCTGTAAGAAAAATAAAGGACATTTGTCCCTAGATTTCAAATCACAGAATGAGATAGTCCAATTTATTTTTGGTTCTCAGTGAGGTATTGCTGTGTTTTATAACACCATGCTTTCATGAAAGATAGATTTTTATTCAAAAGTTCACATTTGTACCACATTTTTTTTCTGTAGGTCTAAAATTTTTCTAAAGGTCAATCTTTCTATAAAAAAGTTCATATGTGTTGCCTGATGTAATCAATTTCTTTTTTTCTAGATTTATTTTTATTTATTTGAAAGACAGAGTTATATAGAGAGGTAGAGACAGAGAGAAAAGTCTTCAATCTGCTGGTTCACTTCCCAATTGGCTGCAAAAGCCGGAGCTGAGCTGATCTGAAGCCCGGAGCCAGGAGCTTTTCTCAGGTCTCCCACATGGGTGCAGGGGCCCAAGGACTCGAGCCATCCTCTGATGCTTTCCCAGGTGCATTAGCAAGGAGCCAGATCAGAAGTGGAGCAACTGGAACTCAAACCAGCACCCATATGGGATGCTGGCACCCTAGGTTGGGGTTTTAACATGCTGTGCCCTGTAATCAATTTCTAAAGTGTATACACTGACAAGAAGAATTACACAAAGTACACTCATCTAACAAGGCATATCTTTGCTAAATTTAAAGACAATGGCTTTACCTGCTACACGTAATGCTAGCCTCAAGTATTTGCTTTGGAGCAATACTCATCTGCAGTTTTCATAGGTTTTATCAGAAAGTATCATTTGATAGTAAATCCTTTTAGTGAATATATGAAATAGATCAAACATTGAATTTGTGAAAAAAAATGGCTGCCATTCAGATCATGCCAAGTCTAAGGCTTTGCCACTTCATGATTATATATCCTTGGGCAAACCAGTTACTTACCTCTTCATGCCTCAGTTGCATTTTCTTTAAAGTTAAAATAACAGGAGCTACCTCCATTTTTCTGGAAACATAAAATTCAGGAAACATCACCTGGTATAAAATAAATGTTAGCAATTATTATTATTATCTATTCACATTTTCCTAAATAAAGGTATTTAAATATCTGTGCCTTTATGCTTAATGTTGTAGTGTACACATTTAGATACAACTCAAAATTTATTTGAAATTATATACATTCAAGTTTTGTAAAACTTCATATTTTGCTTGACATGGTAACTCAAACTAGATTCAATTCCTTTTAATTTGATGAGTGAGCCATTTCTTATCTAATTCCCTGGATAATGTAACTTATTCACTCATTTGTGCTTTGTGATGATACCTGCCTCTTTGTCAAAACAGTAACTAAACTGCATCCTTTTTGGTCAAAAATAAATCAATAGAGTAAATTGGTATTTAAAGAAAGGGACTATTCTTTGGCAGTAATCTTAAACTAGCACATTGATGCACTTTGGTAAGTGCATTGGAGACTTGCTGATTGTGTATGTACATTTGTGAATGTATGTATGGTACATGGGTGTGTGTGTGTGTGTGTGTGTGTGTGCTCAATTTAAAGCTACAATAAAATTGTAGCATTATCCAAAGAAATAATTCTAGAAAATCATAGTTTGCAATGATTTTTGCTCTTTGGAGATTATGATGTTTAGATGATGCCTAAAGTTTCTGTGAATTTTTTTCAGAATTCTAGTAATATACAACACTGAAATTCATAAAGAAGGGGAAAATAGTTGGGTTCAAAGATATCATTAGACTACAGAACCAATCAGCCATAATTCAGGCCTCCAAATTAAACTACTTGTATGAGAAAATTTAAGTAGTTGTACTGATGTCACATATTGTTTGCAAACAAATGTATCTTTTTAAAAATTATTTATCTATTTACTTATTTATTTGAAAGCCAGAGTTACACAGAGAGAGAAGAAGAGGCAGAAAGAAGAGAGATAGGTCTTCCATCTGCTGGTTCACTCCCCAATTGGCTGCAATGACTAGAGCTGCACTGACCCAAAGCCAGGAGCCAGGAGCATCTTCTGGGTCCCCCATGCGAGTTCTGGGGCTCATGGACTTAGACCATCTTGCATTGCTTTCCCAGGCCTTAGCAGAGAGCTGGCTCAGAAATGGAGCAGCCGGGACTCAAACCGGCATCCATTTGGGATGCTAGCACTGTCAGGCTGCAGCTTTACCCGCTATGCCACAGTGCCAACCCCAAATGTATATTAATATTACTGTATTTGGTAAACACATAACATTAGTGTTAAAAGAATAAATAATTATAAACCTCAGTGAAGGCAATTTGTCATTAGGTAACAAAACCATGCAATGCATTCAATTGATTTCTAGTCTAGATATTTTTTCATAAAGAAATTTTAAACAAAATTATATTGATGCCAAAATATTCACAATAGAATGATTCCCTGAAGTGCAAACATATGGTAATCATTTACATTGGATGATTGCTTGATAAAATACATCGATAAATTTCATGTAGTCTATCATTTAATAAATCCTTTAAATTAATTGAATTAGTTTGAGGATATGCTTTGAAGAGCGTCTATAAAATGTGTAGGGCAATAATTTATACTGACAATCATAACTTCCCCCACCCACCCATAACCCTCCTATTTCCTGCTCCCTCTCCCATCCCAGAAGATTACAAAATTGTATGAAGGACATTTGTACAGTAAACAAATATACTGATTTCCAATGCAATATTTGAATACTTGAAGCAGGAAAGCTAAGTACTTCTTTGCCAAAATAACATGTTTTGTCCAGTGTAAAACCCATTTGCCATCCCAATACACAAAGGGATTTGGGGCAAGAAGGAAAAAAGAAGTCCACACATGCGGAAATTTTAAGCAAAACAAAATAGAGAATGTATTTAGTTTCATGAAAATCACACAAGAATTAATAGTATTCCACCCATTTCCAACAAATATTTTTAACTTATTGAATGAATGAATTTTCAGTTACATAGCAGAAAGCTTCTACCCTCTCCCATAAAACTGAAAGAGAAATTTTTTAAAAGTAAAAACTGATTAAAGAATTCTGCAATACATGTTAATGTTAAGTAGCCCAGCAGAGTTTATTTAGAAATACAAACACACACACAGAAAATAAATACATTAAAATCTTACTGAATAGTCCAGTAATAATTCAGGATCCAATATGTGTGCAAAAGATTCTGGATTTCCCACTCACTTTGTATAGGAAATGATGTGCTTTGCTATGTAGCATGTACCTGTAGATTCCTGAACACCTCCACTTTGCTTCTTACCCTGAGTCCCAGCAAATACAGGAACACAGCTGTTGAGTCATTCATTTTCTGGATTTGAGAATATCAAAGAATTAATGAGTATAGAAAGTTGTACAGCAGAGACCAAGAATGTCCAAGGGAGGTCACGTAAATCAATTGAACAAGTCAAACTACTATGAATGTATACTGAATGCTCTGTTTTTAATATGTCTTACTTACCTAAAAAAGACATGAGGGCTATTGCTCTCTCTCTTAATACAACTAAGGAGAAGATATCACCAATGCTCGAGAAAAATGAATACACAGCAGAGCTAATACAAAATCCCAAAAATCCAAAATAGAAAAAACTGGATATGCACTCTTTACACACACCCTGAAGTGACAATGAAGTAGAACAAATCTAAAATTAGAAAAAAATCTTTTTTTAAAGATTTATTTATTTATTTTAAAGTCAGAATTACACAGAGAGAGGCAGAGAAGAGAGAGGGGTCTTCCATCCACTGGTTCACTCCCCAGTTGGCTGCAATGGCCAGAGTTGTGCCAATCCAAAGCCAGGAGCAAGGAGCTTCTTCCAGGTCTCCCACATGGGTGCAAGGGCCAAGGACTTGGGCCATCTTCTACTGCTTTCCCAGGCTATAGCAGAGATCTGGATCCATATGAGCTGCCAGCACTACAAGTGGTGGCTCTACCCACTATGCTACACCACTGGCCCCGAAAATTCTTGTCAAATTAAGAATATTTAACCTTTGTTTTAGAATGAATAATTAAAATATCTAAACTGGGGGAATACATCATTTCTTTCTTTAGAAATCAGAAGAGAAAAAGAACACCTCAAGGCTACTCTGACACCACACAGAAGGAATGGAGAATCATGACCTCAATTAGCCTAGGGACAGAATAAAAGGGAGGGAAATAGGAACAACAGAATTAAGATGAATAAGCTTTGACAGCTGAGAGAATCTGAATGTAAAGAAAAGGCATCCAGTTAACTGAAACAATAGAGATAAGTCTGAGAGGAAAAAACATTGTTAAGGCATATTAATGGGGCCAGAGCTGTGGCTTAGTAAAGTAAAAAAAAATCTAAAATTTGTTTTTAAATTATATAATTAAAAAAGATAAAAAAGATGTTCAATCTTAAGTCTCTACAGCATAAGATATACATCAATTTTCCCAGGTTCTATTTGCATTAATTAACAAAGTTTCATGGGTATAATCACTAGAGTGGCTCCAATAAGTCTTTTTTATAAAAATTATTTTTTAGTTTGGCAGGCAGAGTGGACAGTGAGAGAGAGACAGAGAGAAAGGTCTTCCTTATTCTGTTGGTTTACCCCCCCAGTGGCCACTGCGGCCAGTGTGCTGTGGCTGGCACACTGCGCTGATCCAAAATCAGGAGCCAGGTGCTTCCTCCTGATCTCCCATACAGGTGCAGGGCCCAAGCACTTGTGCATCCTCCACTGCACTCCTGGGCCATAGCAGAGAGCTGGACTGGAAGAGGAGCAACTGGGACAGAATCTGGCTCTCCCAGCAGGACCAGAACTCAGTGTGCCTGCGCTGCAGGTGGAGGATTAGCCTATTGAGCCATGGCACCTGTCTCCAATAAGTCTTAACCTGGGATGCAAGTAAATTTAACAAGGATACTCAATAGGAATTTTAGAAGAATTCCAAAATATGTATCTGAATAAAAATAAGTACTTTATTTGGTACATCTCATATTAACTATACTATTGTCTAAATTTCCAATTGTCAGATGTACTAAAAAAATCCCAGAAGCAGCAGAGTTGGTCCAACATGATGAAGAATAAAATAAAATTTTTCAGTTAAAACTTGCCTAGAGAAAATGAGAATTCACAAATCCCAGATTAAAATAACCAAGAAGGCCCAATAAAAGAAAACTCAATGTCATCATACACTAACATTTATTACCTCAGATTTATTTAGTAAAAAGGTGATTATTCCAGCTATATCCCATTAGGTAGCCCAATTTTACCTGCTAAATCCATTAAAAGAAAAAGCACCTCATGATATATTACTAAAATCATATTGCTATATGCCATCCACCATGTCCCCTGTACCTTATACTTAATGTTAACAGATCTGATGAAATCAATAAATAAATGATGTGTCTTAACCAAGTGTGGGAAATGCATTTTGCTCCAAGTTTTTCCAAAAACCCCCCAGTCTCAGTTTGCCTTCACCTTGAAAAGACATTTCTGAGGTTTACAAATCAGTCCAGCTTCATTGGGCCTCCCTCCAATGAAAGGGGCTAAAATCCATCAAAATAAACTCTAGGCACTGTCCTTGTGCTCCCAGCAGTCATTAGGGGAGTAAATGAGCATATGGAAGACCTTTCTCTGTCTCTTCCTCTCACAGTCTGTAAGTACACCTGTCAAATACATAAATAAATAATTTATATATATACATTTATTTATATATTTATGTATATAAATATATTCAATATAAAATATATTATAGTTTAACATACAATATATTATATAATATATAATAATTATAAACAGATTTTATATAATTTATTATTAATATTATATATAATATACATATATATTATTGAGATGACTTCAAACCAGCGTGTGTCCAGTTTGAAACCAGGAGCTTCTCCTCCGCTCTGTGTCGCAGCAACCCAGGCACTTGAACCATCTTTCACGGCTTTTTCAATCCATTGGTAAGGAGCTGGATCAGAAATAATTATATATTTATATATAAATAATAAATTCATATATAATTATATATTTATAATAATTATATGTAATTCTATATTATGTATAGAAATATATAATATAATATATATTATAATATATAAATATATATATGATGGACCAAAATATGGTATTCTCCATTTGGCAGAAGGGACAGGCTCCAATATCTACTGTCTATGTCAGTATGTCAGCATAATGCAGGAGGTAACCCCTCTACCAAATAAGAAAAGCTATTTCAGTTCAGCTGGACATCATTCTGCTGACTGTTGACCTTATTACTGTTAGTCTGGATGCTTTCATTGGTTGCAATCCAGAGACCCAATTTTCCCATAGATATAAACATCAGCAAACAAGAAAATTGGGTAAGAAAAGCTTAAGCTCAGAGTTATGATTAATAACTATTTTAACAAAATTTCTCAGATCCCATCTAATCCAAACCTTGGACAATTGGGAGCTGTTGTACTTGGCCCACCCATAATTGAAATGGATTCTAAATCCTTCAACTGCAAGGAGAGTATCATAGACATTAATGCTCCAAATGGATCCAGTTCCCTGCTAATGTGTCTGGAAAAGCAGCACAGGGTGACTCAAATATTGGGGCTCCTGCACCCATGTGAGAGACCTGGAAGAAGCCCCCAGCTCCTGATATCAGTCTGGCCTAGCCACAGTCATTGCAGCCATTTGAGGAGTGAACAAACCAGGAGGAAGATCCATCTCTCCCACTCTCTCTTTCTAGTGCTGCCTTTCAAATTCATAAATAGATCTTTAAGAAAATAGATCACTTCAATAAATTTGCCATTGCTCAGTCATGATGACTTTTACTACCTTCAGTTCTTTTTCAAAAGATTTATTTATTGGAAAGACAGAAAGAGGAGCTGGTGGTTGTGGTGCAGTGGACAAAGTTGCTATCTGTTACATTGGCATCCTGTATGTGCACCAGTTCAAGTACCAGCTATTCCATTTCTGATCCAGCTCCTTACCAATGGACTGAAAAAGCAGGGAAAGATGGCCCAAGTGCCTGGGATGCTGCCACACACATCAGAGGAAAAGCTCCTGGCTTCAACCTGGCCACACTCTGGCTATTAAAGTAATCTCAAAAATGAATTAGGTGGTGGAAGATTTCTGTCTCTCCCTCTCTCTGTAACTCTTTCAAATAAGTAATTAAATATTTTAACATGATAAAAAAGGCAGAGAGACACAGAGAAAAAGAGAGAAGGAAAGAGAAGCAGAGAGGTCTCCCACCTGCTGGTTCACTTTCTATATGGCTACAACTGTGCAAGACCAGGTTCTCAAGTCCCCATTGAGGTTACAGTTCTCCAAATTAGATGACAGGAAGGAAAGTATTTGAGCTATTATCCGTTGCTTCCTAGGGGTATTAACATGAAGCTGATTTGGAAGTGTAGTACCCAAAACTCAGATTAGCACTGCAATATAGGATGTGGGCATCTGTTGTGACTGCTAACAAATTGGAAAACCTAGAGGAAAAATCAACAGATTCCTGGACATATACAATATACCAAAATTGAGTCATGAAGACACATAGAAAAGCTAAACAAACCAAAAACCAAGACAGAGATTGGATGAGTAATAAAGACCCTCCCAACAAGGAAAAGTCCAGGATCAGACAGCCTCACTATTGAATTCTACAGGACTTTTAAAGAGCTAATGCTTCTCAAACTATTCAACTCAATTGAAAGAGAGACAATCCTCTCAAACTCCTTCTATTAATCCTGCATCACCTTAATTCTTCAACTAGAAAAAGATACAGTGGAGAGAGAGTACTATAGAAAAATATCCCTGATGGGGGCCAGTGCCATGGCACAGTGGGTTGATCCTCCACCCGTGGAGCCAGCATCCCCTATGGGTGCCAGTTCTGGTCCCGGTTGCTCCTCTTCCAGTCCAGCTTTCTGCTCTGGACTGGGAGGGCAGTGGAGGATGGCCCAAGTGCCTGGGTCCCTGCACCCACTTGGGTGACCAGGGAGATGCTCCTAACTCTGGCTTCCGATTGGGCCAGCACCACCTGTTGTGCCATATGGAGCATAAACAAGCAGATAAAATACTTATGTCTCTCTGCCTCTGCCTCTGCCTCTCCCTATAATTAACTACACCTTTCAAATAAATAATTCTTTGGAAAAAGTCAACAAACAATAAAGGATGGTGGAGAGGGAGAGAAAAAGGTACCCTAACCCACTGTTGGTGGGAATGAAGCTAGTACAGCCATTATGGAAGGCAGTATCAAAGTTCCTCAGAAATCTGAAAACAAACGTACCATATGATCCTGCCATCTGACTCCTAGGAATTTATCCACATGAAATGAAATAGAATATGCATAGGCATGAGTTATCTGTACCTCATGTTTATTACAATTCAATTCACAATAGCTAACATGGAATCAACCCAGAAGTCCATCAACTGGTGACTGGAAAAAGAATATGAGCTATAAATACAGTGTAAAATACTATTCAGCCATAATTGTGAATGAAATCCTATCTTCTGTAACTAAATGGATGAACTGGAAAAAAGTATGCTTCATGAAAGAAGCCAGTCCCCAAAAGACAAATACCATATGTTTTCTCTGACTGGTGGTAATTAATATATAGACAACGAAAAGTAGCATATGAGTTAATATGACATTTTGAGATTTGAGTATTGTCCATAGCACTTTTCTGTACTCTTTGATAGAGTACACAACATATACTCATTGATATTTCTGCTACTACTTGCTGAATTCTTTACTTTGTAGAGGGTTAAAGCTTGTGATTCTAAAATAAAATCAAAGCATGCAGCTGTCAAAATTAAAAGAAAATAAAACGAGAAGGAGGGAGTTGGAAATATGAGACCAAGGGAAGATAGGATAGGATGTTATCAGTTTGCTCTTCAAACTGTATATATAAATTACATGAAATTTGTTCACTTAATATGCATTTAAAAATATAAACTTAACACTAGAAGAAAAAACCTGGGATCTGTGTTTTCTGGATCACCACTAATAAATTTTAGTCTTCATTTATGTCTGACCATATTTAATTTCTTATTTATTTATTTTATAAGAAAATTAACATCACCATTCCTAACAAGTCCATCCTGCTTCATCCATATCTATCAGTTCCCACTATGCTAATAATTTCTCATGAACTTAAATCCATATCATCTTAAAGTGATGTAATGTGGGGCTGGTGCTGTGGCATAGCAGATAAAGTTGCTGCCTGCAGTGCTGGCAAGCCATATGGGTGCCAGTTCAAGTCGTGGCTGCTCCACTTCTGAACCAGCTCTCTGCTATGGCCTGGGAAAGCATTAGAAGGTGGCCCAAGTCCTTGGGGCCTTGCACACATGAGAGATCCGGAAGTAGCTCCTGGCTTCGGATTGACACAGACCAGCCATTGCGGCCAACTGGGAGTAAACCAGCAGATGGAAGACCTCTCTGTCTCTGTCTGTCTGTCTGTCTGTCTCTTTCTCTACCTCTCCTCTATTTGTGCAGCACTTTCAAATAAATAAATAAATCTTTAAGAAAAAAACCTGATTCATGTTATTATTTATGTGTTTTAGAGGCTTTCCAGATGTTGATTACATGTGCCATGGAAACCCATTAAAATGCAAATCCTATAAGAGGCAACCCTTATAGGTAAAATCCAGTGGATGTGTTGAGAAAAACACACTAGCAATACATTTCAAAAAGCTGTGAAATATTATAAGTTGCTGTCAAAAGCTAAAAATCTGACAATGACTCATTATGTCATTTAGTACATAATGCTGAGAAAATCAGAAGTATTTGTTAAAACTTCTGCTAAAATGCACTAGATTTATAATTTTTAAATGCATCTTTCCTAGATATAATGCAGTCCTGTACTACTTTAGAGTATCAGAAATTTAAAATGTTGGACTGGTGCTGTGGTGGAGCAGGTTAACACCCTGGACTGAAGTGCCAGCATCCCATATGGGGGCCGGTTCAATACTCAGCTGCTCCACTTCTGATCCTGCTCTCTGCTATGGCCTGGCAAAGTAGTAGAAGATGACCCAAGTCCTTGGGCCCCTGTACCCATCTGGGAGACCTGGAAGTAGCTCCTGGCTCCTGGCTTCAGATCAGCACAGCTCTGGCAGTTGCAATCAATTAGGGAGTGAACATCAGATGGAAGACCTCTCTCTTTCTCTCTGGCTCTCCTCTCTGTCTGTAACTCAACTTGTAAATAAATAAATAAATGAATCTTTAAAACAATTAAGAAATTTAACATGTGAAAGGTTTTTAAAAAATGTATTTCTTTATTGTGAGGCAGAGTTACAGATATAGAGAGGAAGAGAAAGAGAGGTCTTCTATCGACTGGTTCACCCCTAAATGGCCAGAATGGCTGGAGCTGGGCCGTTTGGAAGCCAGGTGCCAGAAGCCAGGAGCCAGCAGCTTCCTCCAGGTCTCTCACATGGGTGCAGGGGCCCAAGCACTCAGGGCATATTCCAGAGCTTTCCTAGGCCATTAGTAAAGAGCTGGATTGGAAGTGCAGGAGCAGGGACTCAAACTGGTGCCCATGTGGGATGCTGGTGCTGCAGGTGGATGCTTAATCTACTATGCCACAGAGTGGGCCCAGGGAAAGGTTTTAGGAAGACACCTTTCATGTAGACTAGGCTGCAATATTGCAAGGTAAGGTTTAGCTTTTATTTCCACACATCAGTATTCATCTTTTAGCAACTATAAATACTGAATATCATACATATAGCCATAAATATAGGTAATTGCAGATTTTGTTGTCATTCTTTCTAATTCTTTTTTTAATGTCTCCTAATAGGCCATCTTATGGATTATTATATTGATGTTACCTGTACACAACCATCAGGCATTTCCACTGTTGAATGTGTTTATGTGTACAGGTAGTTTTGTTTGTGTGTACATGAATGCACATTTGATGGAGATAGCAGACAGTAATACTGTGAGAATTCCTAACGCTGATTTTAAACTTTCTGTCCTCCGCAGAGATGGCTGTCATTGAAGTAGACCACAGGGCCCCTTTTGCTGTTGTGAACTGAAATGTAGATTAAATGATAGATGTGTCTGTCACATCGGAGAAATACTTCTGAAAAAATCGAGCCTATTTAAGCACCTTGATCTACATTTTCAACCTCCACAACTCTGAGAAGTAAAATTCCATGATTTACATCATATTTTCTGTGGTATTTTCTTAACAAATTTATATATCCTCATTTCTGCCAGCATTTTCTGCTGTCATCTAGAAGGTCCTTGTGAGTAGCAGAGAAATATAGAAACTAAAAACTGTGATTTTAGATTACCAAGTATCTACTAACACAAAAAAGATATCCCAGAAGCAACCTACTACCATCCTCCAGGACCCAGAAAAAAAAAAAAAAGGAATGAGTCAAGATGCAGGGCAGTAGAAAAAAGTGAATAATGAAAGATCACATCAGAAGTAAATAAGGAAGGGTTTGATGCTGTGGTGTAGTGGGTTAAAGCCTTGACCTGCTGTGCATGCATCCCATATGTTGCTGTTAGGAGACCAGGTGCTCCACTTCCAATCCAGCTCCCTACTAATGCACCTGGGAAATTGGTGGAAGATGGACCGTGTTCTTGGGTGCTGGCACCCACATGAGAGACTTGGAAGAAGCATCTGGCTTTTCCAATAAATAAATAAATCTTAAAAAAATAGAAGCAGTGTTAGCACTGTTGGAAAAACAGACACATAGTTCAATGGAAAAGAATAGGCAGCTGAAATTTACCGACTTTTCTACAGGTAACTCCTATTTAACAAAGGAAAGAAAACAAACAGGAGAAAGAAGAATCCCTTTCGCAAATGGTTTAAAGGAAAGTGATTATCCATATGTAGAAACCTGAAAAGATACCCCAACACCTTATACACTATGTAAAAGCAACTCAAGGTGAATTAAAAGTCTAAATATAAAACCAAAAACTAAGTAAACATATGAGAAGCTGTAAAACATTAGCATAGACAACAGTTTTGGGTCAGATTCCAAAAGCACAAGTAACAAAATAAAATATACAAATTTGAGCATATCAAATTAAGATACATCTTCACAACAAAGTAATCAACAGAGTGAAGATACAATGGACAGAATGGCAGGAAACATTGAAAACTCTGACTATGACAAAAGATTGATAGCCAAAACATACTTATATAGAACTGGAAAAACTCCAAACAAGAAGCAAAATGTACAGTTCAGAAATGGAGAATGATCTGAATAGATGTTTCTCAGAAGAAGAAATCTCAATGGTCAAGACATAGATGAACATGCCCAATATCACTAGCCATTAGGGAAATGTAAATCAAAACCAATAGCAGACTCCATCTGTGGGAGAAGACAATGCTTGGGCTTTCATTTGTGCAACAAGTGGGTTTAGAGGACCCTGTTCACCATTAGAGGGCAGAGTCTACATGGAAGTAAGGAAACCTTAATGTTTTCCTAATGGGCTTGTTAACTTCTTGACCAATGCCTATTACTTTTGCCACAAACTTTCCAGTCTTACTACTTTCCTGCTTCTTCCTCTTCGCTGTGGCTTGCAAAAACAGTATACCTTCTATATACGGAGGATACTTTTGTTTTGTTTTATTCCTTCTGTCTCATGATGTTCCTCTAAGAAATCACAACCCTCCAAGTATTCATTCATTTATGCAGTCTGCAGTTTTCATGGGCTACTACATGGCAAAGTACTAGGTTAAAGGAAAGGTATAGGTCAGGAACTGAGCAAAGTTCACAATGATGAAGCCATTGGGGAAATGAACCTGATGGAAGACCTCTCTCTCTCTCTCTCTCTCTCTCTGCCTCTCCTTCTCTCTCTGTGTAACTTTGATTTTCAAATAAATAAATAAATTTTAAAAACTAACTAAATATACTAATAACTTGGTGGCAACACCTTTCTATCAGAACATGTGAAGCACTCAAACACAGTTTGTCCCAGAAAGTCAGCCATAGTTTTCAAGGGCATGTCTTCTACTCCATTTGTGGACACCTCTGTGTGGCGTAAGGGCACTTATTTCTTCCCTTCTTCTTTCTTACCACTCTCACAGTTATAACTTCTATCGATGCTTCCACAGACCAGTCTCTATGAAATTGTAGAACTAATATCCTCCCATGTCAAAAATGTCATGGGTTTAAACACAGAACCCAAAATAAGACAAGTAACTGACCTTCTTATTTACACAGTGTGGAAAGTAAGATTCTCAGTGGATCACTGGGTAACTGTAAAGTACTGCGCAGAGAAAAACTGTAACTTATCTGTATTTATGATGCTGTAATTCTCCACTTTATGCATACTCAGATTAAAAGAGCTCCCGTTAGTGGGCAGCACTGTTGCATAGTGGGTAAAGCTACTGCCTGCAGTGTCAGCATCCTATATGGGTGCCGGTTATGATCCTGGCTGCTGCACTTCCCATCCAGCTCTCTGCTGTGGCCTGGGAAAACAGTAGAAGATGGCCCAAATCCCTCATCTCCTGCACCCACCTATGAGACCTGGACAAAGCTCCTGGCTTCTGGTTGTGGATCCAAACAGCTCCAGCCATCTATCTCTGTTTCTGCCACTCGGTAACTCTGCCTTTCAATTAAATAAATAATTATTTAAAAAAACAGCTTCATCCCAGAAGAAGTTCCTGGCTACAGGCTTCAGACTGGCACAGCTCCAGCTGTTGCTGCCAATTGGGGAGTGAACCATCGGACGGAAGACGTCTCTCTCTCTCTCTCTCTCTGTCTCTCTCCTCTCTCTGTGTAACTCTTTCAAATGAATAAATAAATCTTTAAAAATGTAGCTCCAGTTATTGACAACACAGTAGACTTGCATTAATTTTAGTTCCCTTCTCACTTTGCAAAGGGATCAGCGTCAGGTCAAAACAGTTGACAGCCTTGCTAACAGGAGAAGAAATAGCTGAAGACAGAAAATGAAAAGCAGCCAAATAAATCATCAAAGAAAGAGAAGTGGACCACATCCAACACAAACCTTTAAAAGTGGATGCTCACAATTAACGAGTGAAACAGCTGCCCACTGAAATCTTATCTAGGGAGGGAAGATGTCCTAAGTTCTGCTTCTGTAAACTTCAGTCATAAATCTGTCCTAATAAATCTGTCCCCAGCATCTCTTTTACAATCATACTGGACCCACTGACCATTGGAAATGTGGTCCTAAGTCATGTAGGCTGCCATTTAAACCCACCAATGCTGTAACAGCTAAGAAACTTGAATTTGATGCTCAGTTCTCAGGAAATCATTCCAACTGAGCCTAGGGCCATTAATAGAAACTCCTTGGATCCTCCACTGTCTCTGTGCCTGTTTGAAAGAAGAGAGTTTTCCCACCCCAGGTTTCTGGAACAGCTTCAAATTCCACATTGGAAAAATCTGATAACTAATATGAGAGGGATCAACACACAAAGCAGCTATTCATGCTTCACACTGCTCCCCACCAGGAAGATGAGATGCAGGATGAGAGCAGTGGGGCAGATCCTAGTCAGATCCTTCTTCCCACCCCTCTGCTGCCCCAGGCTCCCTGCTGAAGGCCATCCTGCCCCACCCTGCAGAAACCAGCCCAGGAAACATCAAGAGGCCCAGCCCAACTGTATCCTAAGACCACCCACAGTGGGAACCCAGCTTATTTAACTGTGGAGAGCCAGAGTCTTTCCGCCTTCCTTCTCTGCGTGTGCAGGTTTCCAGAACGCTGCCCTCTCTCTCCTGTAACCACTAAATTAAGCACATTAGGGACAGTTTGGGTGAGGTTCTGCAGGAGAGAGTCCAGGCACTGGGAGCCTGAGAAGCAGAGGTGGGAGACAGAACAGCCCAGGTCCCAGCCCTGACCTCGGGGGAAACTGCCAGGATCTCTGGTGCCCTGGCACCCACCCTTCTCCCACACATGTCCCCACCCCATCCTGCACACCAAACCTGCAGCAGAAAGTCCCCGAGCAGGTAAGCTTTCTTCCAGAAACACGGGGAGCAAAGCAGGGAGTGTGGGGAACAGAGTCCCTGGTAACTGGGACCCACAGGTGGACAATGAAGAGGGAAGAAGCAGCAGGAGGCAGGCTCAGGTGAGCACTTGGAAACTGCCTGGGATTGCACGTGCAGAGCAGGTGATGCAGTAAATGAGAGAGAAGGAGCACCACAGCCCCCAGGGCTGACCCTGATCAGGGAATGAACTCCCTCTGGTCCAACTCAGACCCCCAGGGACTGGCAGTTTTACACACATGTGCACAGGCATTCGGGAAGCAGAATATGTTGGAGCTCCTGGGAACTCTGGGAAATGGAGTCCAGTCCGCAGCATCCATAGAGACACCAGCTGGCCCTCCCCAAAGGCTGCAGTCGGGGGTGGGTGCCCACAACCAGAGGGCATTTCCTTTTGTTCAGTCCCTCCTTCCTTTCCTTCCCAACCCAAAATCTCAGGGATCAGTTGCTGTTCTTCCTTTCCTGAATCAAATCTGAAAGAGTGACACTCACTGCTGCTAACTGACCCCAAATCCTGGCTCCCTCATAACCTCTGTCTCTTCCAGAAAAATCTTATTTACTACTTTGGCCCTAGAAATCATAAATGACTATGATAGAATGTAACTTTTAACAGAAGTGAGGAAGGCATGGTTTAATATCCAGTTTTGAGAATACAATTTTCATTTGTGTTTTATTGATGTTTATAGTTCTTTTAAGATTTGTTGATTTATTTGGAAGTCAGAGTTACAGAGAAGGAGAGGCAGAGAGAGAGAGAGAGAGAGAGAGAGAGAGGTGTTTTCCATCTGCTGGTTCACTCCCCAATTGGCAGCAGCACCACAGCGCTGACCCCTTATAGTTCTTTTCAAATCATTTTACACTTTCTTTTTATTCATCTAGTACAGAGACAGAAGAATGGACACAGAGCTAACATAGCTGAGTATTCAAGGAGACAGGTTAAGGGGTTAAATGCCTCATATCATATCATTTATACCTTAGATTAATTCTGGGGACAGTATTATCTGGAATTTACAAAGTAGAAACTGAATGGAAAGAGCTTAGAAAAATACGGTGTTTTTTAATATCATTAAAAAGTCTAAGATAAAGGCTAACCAAGGGGCCAGCACTGTGAAATAGCAGGTAAAGCTACTGCCAGCATGGACATTCCATATGGGTGGAGGTTGAGCCCGGCTAGTCTGCTTTCAATCCAACTCTCTGCTATGGCCAGGGAAAGTGGTGGAAGATGGCCGAAGTCCTTGGGCAGCTGCACCTGTGTGGGAGACCCAGAAGAAGCTCCTGGCTGCTGGCATTGCAGCAGTACAGCTCCAGCCATTGTGACCAACTGCTGAGTGATCCAAAAGATGGAAGATGTCTCTCTCTCTCTCTCTCTCGCCTTCTACTCTGTGTAACTCTGACTTTCAAATAAATAAATAAATCTTTTTTAGAGAGCCAATCAACATATAACACTAGCATAAAAATCTTTCTTTTGTCTTGGGTCTCAGTTTTTATAATCTGATTTCTCAAATGGAAAAATGTGAGAGAGATGAAGTGTACCTACAAAAATAATTTACTATAGTTATTTACTGTAATAATTTACTGTAATGATGTACTGTAATTTACTGTAATAATTTACTGTAAAGAACCACATAGGATTATAACTTGTCTAGAAAACAAAGGAGATTCAAAGTTGCTATTATTTAATGGTTATTTTTTCTTATTTTTAATATCAAGATAGTATATAAATATTATGCACTCCTGGGTATTTCTGTGTTGTTTGATATGTTTTATTTTTAAGCAGAAATTCAAAGAGATAACTGGCTAACATGGAGTTCTGTGTTTCTGATTACTTCTCTCAATTAGAGATCATGGGATTAGAGTTGGTGCTAGATTAAGAATGCTTCAATCTTTATCCACTGGCTTCACACCAGCATTTACTATGTTAAAAAATATTCTTTGGGTAGATTGCTCTTTCTTGCCAGACTGTAAACTTCATGGGGTCTAGAAACATATTTGCTTTGACACTAAAACTCAGCATCTTGACAGTCAGTCTTTTAGTTGAATAAATACATGATATACAAAATAAATATTTCTGCCCCTCAAGAACTGCCTAAGAGAGAAGAAAATAGAAATCAATTTGATGACTCTCAGTATTAGGTGAATATATAATTTGTCGTTCTGACATAAGCTTGGTCATAAAAAGGGAATATGAATAATTACACACAGTTGAAGTGTATGAACACCTAGGGCCAGCGGGTTAAATGTTCACCCTAGCAATGTAAGGCATTCCATGTCAATAGGAGAGGAAGGAGGAAGAGGGGAGGGGGTGTAGGTGGGAAGGTGGTTACGGAGGGAAGAATCACCATGCTCATTACTTAGCAGCAAAGAGAGAATCTGTGATCATTTGTTGCTTAAGAAAGGGTGATAGGCATTATTTAATTATAATGCAGGCATCAGTGTTTTCCTGTCTCTGAAATAGGAAGTCTATAACTCAGAATTCCTTGCTGTTTCATCAAAAACAATTCAAAACAAAAACCTAATTAAGCATAAGAGGAAGTTACGCATTAGAAGTCTATTCTAATCTCTAGGAGGTTCAGGGGTTGGAAAATTCATCCAAAATCTTGCTGCCAAATGTCCCATACATTTTCCATGACCACTACCCATCAGCATAAGCTCTTTTAAAAAAAAGAAAGATTTATTTATTTGAAAGTCAGAGTTACACAGAGAGAAGAGAGGCAGAGAGAGAGAGAGAGAGAGAGAGAGAGAGAGAGAGAATCTTCCATCTGCTGGTTTACTCCCCAATTGGATGCAATGGCCAGAGCTGAGCTGATCCAAACCCAGGAGTTAGGAGCTTCTTCCAGGTCTCCCATGTGGGTTCAGGAGTCCAAGGATGTGGGCAATATTCTAATGCTGTCTCAGGCCATAGTAGAGCTGGATCAGAAATGGAGCAGCGGGACTTGAACCAGTGACCATATGGGATGCTGGCACTGCAGGCGGCAGACTTACCTGCTACACCACAGCACCAGCCCCCATAAGCCCTATCTTCTGCAGAACCAGCACCCCAGACACCAGCCACCACATGGCATCCCATGGCACACTCACCCCTGGCAATGTGCTGCAGCTCCTGCTCCTCTCCACTTTCACTGGAAGAATCTGCAACTCCTTTTTTTCATGCAAGTAATTCTGATTCAGATGATGACCCTGACACAATTGGCTGGCAAGTGCCATGGCATGTGTCCATGGCCTAGCTAAATGCAAAGCTGGAACATTTTAAACTTTTCACTGCCATGGTGAGACACGGACTCCATCTAATGAAGTAGGGGATTTTTCAGGGAGTCTAGAGAATCAAATATGACAAAATGACAAATCTTAACCAAAGAGTGCCGTGGTACAGATGAAGAGAACCCAAAATGTATTTTTCTATCTTTTCTTTTCTGAGTTAAGTGCCTAAAAACAAAGCCAATGAGGGTTAAACAGACCCATTCTGAAAATTCCTTAACATCTTCATTTTCATCCAAATTAATATATTGCTTGAAGAAAATAAATTTTACATAAATGAAAATGCAGTACCACAGACAAGTGTACAGAACATAGGCCCTCAGTTAGCTTCAAACCATCTGGGTCCATTAATGTGTTCTTCCAGAATCAAAGCTGCAGTACAATAGAACCACAGCCTCTGACATTCCTCCTCCACCCCAATGGATCTTGGGTTTTCCTCCCACCTCCCCTCTCCTGTGAATACATCAGTAGCAGAACAAATGGAATCCAAAGATACGATGATGTTATTTAACATGGAATAAACACAGTGTTTTAGTCAGTATAATCCTCAATACTACACTAATAATTCCGAGTTCACTGATTATGAAAGTAAGTATAAGAAATCTCTTCCTAAGTAATCATAACATCGAGAGCTGAATGTAGACTTTCAAAGTGAAAGAGAGAATAGTGTAGAGATGTGTATCTCTATAATACAGATTTACCGCTGTAATTTATAGACAGTACACCATGTTTGTATTTTTTTTTGTAGTCCTGCATATTTTATTACATGCAGCTTGTCACTTTGGAAATTTTATGATTAGACACTAATATGCAACAAATTTTGAATCCTTACAGATAATATAGAGCACCCTAGGCCCTCCCAAGGGCAGAAAACAGACCAAGAGCTCATAGACTGGCTGCAACTGCAAGAAGCAGATGAAGATATCGTCAGAAAGATACATATTCCTGCAGTGTGGCTGCTGAGCAGTTCTGCCCTTATGGATCTCATCTCTGTTTCAGATCGTTAAAGAAAGTTACATGCTTTCTGACATTTCTAAAGATTTCACTAATGAGAATCTAAGATATCTTCACTACGCTAAGAGCCTCAGAACAGCCCAAAGACTTGGGCCATCTTCTACTGCTTTCCCAGGCCATAGCAGAGAGCTGGATCAGAAGAGTAGCAGCCGGGACTAGAACCGGAGCCCATATGGGATGCTGGCATTCAGGCCAGTGCTTTAACCTACTGTGCCACAGCACTGGCCACAACATAGTATTTCTAATAGAAGAGATGGTTAAGTCATTAACTCCTCTAAAATACAAGTTAAGTATTAGTTTTGAAACTCTGATTCATTCATGAGAAAAACAAAAGGTTAATTTTCTCTCTTTGCTTCTGGGTATGTAAATTTTCTTCTAAGAAATTAATCATGACTTTTACATCTCAGACCCTATTATGAGTAAGTAGAGAATATTGTGGGGTCATACGCTCATTCTATCAAAAGAACATTTCTCCAATTAAAGAAAACATTATGGGAATCCCATATGGGAACTGGTTTGAGTCCTTGCTCCTTGCTGCTCCACTTCTGATCCAGCTACTTGCTATGGCCTGGGAAAGCAGTAGAAAATGGCCCAAGTGCTTGGGCCCATGCACATGCATGGGAGGCCAGAGCTATGGCCCAGCAGATTAACACCCTGGCCTGAAGCACTGTCATCCCATAAGGGCACTGGTTCAAGACCGGGCTGCTCAACTTCTGATCAAGCTTTTAGCTTATGGCCTGGGAAAGCAGTAGGAGAAGGCCCAAGTCCTTGGGCCCAAGCCTAAGTGGGAGACATGGAAGAAGTTCCTCGTTCCTGGCTTCAGATCAGTACAGCTCCAGCCATTACAACCAGTTGGGGAGTAAACCATCAGATGGAAGACTTCCCTCCCTCTCTCTCTCTTTCTCTCTCTCTCTCTCTCTCTGTGTGTGTGTAACTCTTTCAAATAAATAAACAAATCTTTAAAAAAAAAAGCCAGGAGTCAGGGAAATTTCATCCAGGTCCCTTGCTTGGGTGCAGGACCCAAGGATTTACCATATTCTGCTGCTTTCCCAGGTATGTTAGCAGGGAGCTGGATCAGAAGTAGAACATGCAATTGGTGCCCATAGAGGATGCTAGTGCTGCAGTTGTTGGTATAACCCATTTTGCCACAGTGCTGGCCCCATAACAATTTATAATTCCTAGTAATTAACAGGGAAGAAAGAAGTATGGCAGGATACCTTTTTTTTAGAAAAATTATTTTATTTATTTGAAAAAGTTATATAGATAGGGAGAGAGAGAGAGAGAGAGAGAGAGAGAGAGAATCTTCTGTCTGCTGGTTCACTGCCCAAATGGCTACAATGGACAGAGCTGAGCTGAACTGAAGCCAGGAGCAAGGAGTTTCTTCTGGGTCTCCCACATGTGCAAAAGGTCTCAAGGACTTGGGCCATCCTCTACTGCTTTCCCAGGTGCATTAGCAGAAGGCTGGACTGGAGGTGGAGCAGCCGGAACTCTACCAGCACTCATATGGGATGCCTGTATTTCAGGCCAGGGCTTTAACCTGATGTGCCACAGTGCTGGCTCCAACAGGTGACCTTTTACTCTCAATAATCTCCTCTTGGTATTGGCAGCAGTTTGTAATTTTTTGTTTATTTGCCTTCTTCTTAATCTATATTTTTAAAAAATTACAAAATGTTCCAGCACCCTGAGAACCTCCATCACAAGGGCATACCATCAGATGTTTGTCCAGAAAAGGGTGGTGTAGATGCAAGGTGGAAAATGCAAGGTGAGTTGATTCATCTTTCTCAGGCTGTGGTTTCCATGGGCAACTTTTACAACCAACTGCCTTATTTGTTCCTCTTCCACAGAGTGGAACACATGTTAAGTCATCCTATTTAGCCAAAAGCCAGTGGCAGCACTTCAATATGTCATCAATCCAGGGACAGCATTGTGGTACAAAGAGGTAAGTTGCCAACTGCAACAGCAGCATGCCTTATGGCACTGCTTTGAGACTCACCACCTTCACTTCTCATTCAGCTCTTTGCTTGGGAAAGCAACAAAGATTGCCCAAGAGTTTGGGTTCCTGCACCCCCATGGGGGACTGGGACAGAGTTCCAGGGTCCTGGCTTCAGCCTGGCTCAGCCCCAGCTATTGTGGCCATCTGGAAGTGAGCCAGCAGATGGAAGATAGAGATCTCTCTCTCTATTACTTTTACCTAAGCATACATTACATACATAAATGAAGATGCATCAATATAGCAACTTGTTGAGGAAAAGTCTTCTGATTATTGCAGGTTTTGTTTCAATGCAGAAAAATCTTCAGACACAAAAATTATAAACTGATTTATATTTATATTTCTCAACCACATACTTTTCAGAAAAAATTGTCTGCCACTCAGCATCAGGTATCAGTCTGAAAGCATTCATTAAAAAATCAAGTAATTTTACTAAGCACAAAAACCTCTAGTATAGACTGCATATAAACCAGTGGCTTCCATGGGTATACACAGATTGATTTTTGTTAATTTACGGGGATCACTGCACTTCCCTGGCATGGAGCTGTCTGAAGAGTTTAAACACTGATGGGTGTGGCATTATTTCTGATATTTGCTTATTATCCAGAGTGCATTTATTAAATATCTATCTTGAACTCCACACTCTATAAATCTATTTCAAATATGTAGATATTTAATGGTACTTACACATTTACAAACTGAGCTAATCCTCCTAACTTCTCTCTGGAATAGCTATGCCTTTGACATTGCCTTTTTTCACACATATGGAAATGCATAATATGCTTCTGTATGGTACTTCAGAATTTATAAAAGGCTTTTCAGGTAAGATTTACATAACATCATGTGAAAGTGGCCAAAGGACACAGTCTTCTCATTACAGAGGGGAGAGGTATGAAGTCACTCTCTGAACAGTTACTCAGATTCTATCAGTCAGGTTCAGAATCTTATTAGGTATCAGATACACATCTAGATTTTTTTCCCTACTGTCTCTTTGTCAGAATTCCCAGCCTATGAGTGAACTTCATCTGAATGAATGCTAATATTCAAGGTTCTAAGTGAAAAAATTACTGAGGTTTGTATTGGTGAGGAAAGCATGTGTCTAAATGTTACCTGTATTTAATAATAAGTATTGAATCATATGAAACTGAATATAAGATTATGCAAATTTTTAAGATGAAGAGCATATATTTAAAACCACATTCTTACATTTTGCAAACGTGTTGAAACAGCTTACTGGAGCATGTGTTTGGCATAGTGGTAAAGCCTTCCACATCCCAGTCAGAATGCTCAGGGCTCAAGCCCTAGCCCTGCTTCTGCTTCTGGCTTCCTGCTAACAGAACCCTGGGAGGCAGCAGCTGATGGCTCAAGTACTTGAGTCCCTGCCACCTGTGTGGGAGACCCACACTGAGTTCCTCGCTTCAGCCTGACCCAGCTCTGGTTGGTGCAGACATTTGAGGAATGAGCAGGAAATGGAAGGGCTCTCTCTGCCTTTCAAATAAACAAAAATAACTATACAGACCTTTTCTTAAGGTGTCTTGTTCACATCTAAATGATTTCCCTTTTCACAGTAAAATGCCTAACTGTCCTCTTTAGTAACAATGCATGTTTTGCTCTCCATGTCCACTCCTGAGCTCCAAGTACTGGCAGCTCACCCTAGCATGCTGACTGGTTCCAATGTTCAAGTACTCATCTCCCATTCTCTTTTGGTGGGTCTACCGGAAAGAAAGGAGAGTATCTACAGTAATTAATATCTTACTGTGGCTCTTGCTGTCCACCTGCAGGCCTGAAGGATGACCACCTGAATACACACTGTGATGTTCTGGACGTAGTTTTCAAACTTCAGTCACTTTGCAGCTGAGGGACTCTGTCCTCGTCAATCACTTGAAAGCCTGCAGGAGTAGGGAGAAGCTGTGTTTGAAGAATTCACAAATACAGTGCATTGAAGCCAACCACTACCACCCCCACCACACCCCTACTTCAGGGTTCTGGCAAATCCCAAACCAGGAGTTTGGGACCAGCAGTGGTTCAGGAGGTGACCTCAACTCCTTACTCTGAACAGCTCCAAAGAGCCTGGTGCACCCAGCGGGAGCTCAGCACCTCGAACTCCCACCTCCTGCCCTTGCCACCAGGATGCCCGGCTCCCAGAGCCTCCAGGAGGCCTGCAGCAGACCCGCAGGTCCAGGTGCACTGGGATGTGCGTCCAGAACTAACCCAAAATACAGGCCCAGCTTAAGTGTCACCTCCCCACAAAGTCACTGTCACCTACTCCCTCCCGGAAGGCTGCAGGCCAGCACCCGGCACCGGGTGTCATGGCATTTGGGGTTCACCCGCTCTCCCTCAAAGGAAGATGCCCCCGTGGGAACCCCGCTCCACCTGCGGCAGGGCTGGGGGTGGAAGGGCCGAGCCAGCCTCCACCCTAGGACTGCAGCCTGGGAAAGTCCAGGGCCCCAGTGCCCTTGCCAGGCATAGGGTCTCTCTAAGTGTACTCTGAGCCAGGGCCTCAGCCATCAGCAGCTCTCTTGCTTCCAGAATCTGCTGCAGGGCAGTTCAGGCTCAGTCCAGCAGGGGGCCTCAGGACAATCGTTGCTGCCCTGAGGCAGGACCAGTGCTGCAAGACCCGCCCCATGCTAGGCTGGCTATAGAGGCGGTGGACATTGGTGGGCAGCTGGTAGTTGCAGTGTGTGCGCATGACATGGGTGGTGTTAGGTTCTTGGCTGTCCCGTTTCGTGCCTTGGGGCTAAAATGCCGGTGGTGGCCCCTGAGTCAGGAGGGGCAGGAGAAGAAGAGACAGACCTGGTGAGTGTGACTGCCCACCTCTCCTGCCAGCCCTGCTGGCTGAGGCTTGCAGCACGTGCTGCACTTGGGGAAGCAATGAAGGCCAAGTCTCAGCAGGAAAACCAAGTGCGCGGTGCTGATTTACTCACTGACACAGCATCTGTGTGGTCTGCATGGGCAGACAGGGGGAAGGGTTTGGTAGAAGGGTGCTGGAGGTGCACTGGGCCTTTGTGCTGCTGCCTGCTGTAGGCATCCAGGGCAGCAGAGTCCTGCGGGGTCCCTAGAGATCCTGGCCATGCTGTGCCTTCCATCATCCACCCTCCTGCACTGATGCTGGGGGAAGTGCTTCTGTGGTTGATATCTCATTGGAATCCATGGTCATTTTCTCATGATGGGCTGATCTCACACAGTGACAATCATGGAACAAATCACTGTTCTGTGGCATCTGCCTCCCAGGAGCATTGCAGGTGGACAGGGGGAAACGGGTGACTGGTGGCACCTCCTGTGCATGGTCTCTGTCCCATCCTGGACCGAAGGTGGAAAGGGAAGGAGAGGAGCTGGCTCAAAGCAGTCCCGCTGCGGGTTCCATTAGGTGCAAAATGTCTCCCGATTGCGGTTAACCTTGCAGAGAAACTGTCTCCTTTTGTGGGCAAGTGACAGCATCTGCTTTATTAGCTGTGCAGTGTATTGATAATTAAAATTTGGGCATCCCTATCTATAGTCCTCACAGCATAGTTACATTCTGAGGAAGTGATGAAACTGCTCAGTACTTCGGGGCTGAGTGTAATATTAGGTGGGCAAGCCTGTTGTTGGCTTTTGGTTTATAGCTATTGGGCGACTTTATTTGGTAAAAATGCATTCAGGCTCAGTAGTGTATTCAAGGATGACCACTTAGTGAATTGTCTTTTTTTTTTTTTTTTGTAAGAATAAGAGTATTGAAGACTGGGTTGAGCTACCTATGGCAAAACTCCACCATTCCTGGGAAGGCCACAATTGGCAAGAAAAGCAGGTAGCAAGCTTTCACCAAGTAAGTTGAGATTCCTGTGTTTGCAATCTGAAGAGCTCACTGCTGAGCTGGGAGGGGAACTGCTCTGAGCACAACTCATTAGAGAACTGTTCTTGCAGACCTTCCCCGAAGGAAGCACTGTTGTGGTCAGAAGCATTCCAGGAGCTGCTGGCCAGCAATTGTGAATTAGGCTTGAATTGAATCCACTGCAAGTATCACAAGAGTGCAGAAAGGCTGTGTCCTCAAATCAGCAGCTCACCAAGGAGAATTTGACTTAACCTAGAAGGTCTGTTTATCTCCGCTTATTTCTCAACATATTCACACCAGGTGGGGAAGATAAATCACCCTTCAGCTCTGCAATGGCAGTGCTCTTGGTTGAGGCTGAGGATGCTTTTCATTGCATGCAGTGTTTGCAAGAGACTTAGTTCCCTGAGGATTTATGCCTCTCCTGTAAATACATTTTTGGCATTAAAACAAACTGAAGTATTTCTGTTTTAGTAGTATGGAACCAACTTAAGTATATTGCCTACTGGCATCTTTGTCTTTAAAGAGCTAAATCCACAGGATTACAGGATTGAGTAAAAACAAGAGAATAGCTAATCCTAGTACTAGAAAAGCACAAGGGAATGTTTGATCATTAGCTTCCTTATATTCCTCATGTTTCTTTTTATTTTTCTGCCTGCTCTTCCCTACATACAGATGGTCTGGCTGTATTGGAAGCTTTTTTAAAAACTGAATTCTGTGAAGAAAATATAGGCTACTGGCTAGCTTGTGAAAACTTCCAAAAAAATCCACCCACCCCAGAAGCTATCCTTATATGCAAGAAAAATATATACACTCTGCTTAGAAAAAGGCCCAAAAGAGGTTAGACACAATTCCTCATTTCAGCATAAAGTGTACACTCTTGACATCAAGAAGCAACAAAAGAAGTAAAGACATAAGACTAAAGCAAGGGCCAGGGAATCTGAAAAGCTTCCTCTCCTGATGCCCTGACTTTCAAATAAGTCTCCCCAGACCTGGCAGGTGGAGCTCATCACACATTACAGCTTCTGATTTCCACTTTCAAAGAGCAGAGCCCCCTTTTCTAACAAAGGATAATGAGTGATCTTTGTTTCAGATGAACATGCTTTCAAACCAAAACTCTTATTATCCAAAATATAAGAGAAGCTATGACTCCCAGCTTTACAACTGCCTCGAAAAGGGTGTATTGCTTGATGGAGAATAACTTTCTGAAGTTGTATTTATTGGCAAGGCAGAGTTACAGAGAGAAAAAGAGAGGGAAAGACAGCGGTCCATCTGCTGGCTCACTCCCTAAATGGCCACAATGGCCAGGGCTGGGCCAGGCTGAAGCCAGCAGCTTCCTCCAGGTCTCCCATGTGGGGGCAGAGGACCAAGCGCTTGGGCCATTCTCTGCTGCTTTACCCAGCAAGGAGTTGTGGAAGAAGTAGAGCAGCTGGGAGTCAAACTGGCATCCATGTGGGTTGTTAGTGCTGCAGGCAGCAGTGTAACTTGCTATGCCACAACACCAGCCCCCAGAAAGAACTCTTATCCCTGGTCTTTCTTTTGAGTCAGAATGCTCCCAGGACTTGTGTTGAAAACCACAGATCACCACAGAACCCCATGAGAAGAAAAAGGAGTCCCAGAGTAGAGGACATGTTCTGTTTCCTACGGCAGAAGTTTTTGACTGCCAGAGACGAACATTCAATTCAGCCTGGGTGTTTGGGAAATATACCTCGCAACTGGGGATTCCAGTTCAGGTAGTAAATCAGGAAGCTGGTGACTGTCCAGGAGATGCCTGTATCAGAACAGCTTCCACCACCGTGAAGACACAGGCAGGAAATACGTGGTCTGAGTGGGGTGGGTCTCACTGGAAAAGCAGGACTCTGAGATGGAAGATAATGCAATGGAATGCTGTTGTTCCAGACTCACTTAAAATCAATAGGTCTGGGATTCTGTAGCCTTAGCTACCTAGCTCTACATCTTTCCTTAAATCCATCCATATTACCACATGGTTTTAATTCTAGGTTTTAAGTCCAAACTAATGTAACATGTTTATTATGTAGAATCATCCATTCTATTGTTGTGTATTGCTGAAGCTGAAGTGATGTTTGAATTGTTAAATGGTATATAAAATAGTGAGTGCTCATGTGTAGAAAACCACAGTGGCTGTTCCAAGTGCCAAACACTCTTGAAGGCAGTTAAGCTTTGAAGTGGTCTTTGAATATTTGAATACATTTATTTTGATAACTAATGTCATTGAATACTCAGAGTCCAGGTGTGAGTTGATTTGATTTTTGTAACTGGAAATATGACCAACATAAGATCTTTGTAGTAGAGAAGAAGCATGCATTACTGAATCTGTGCAGGGAGAACTGACAGCCCCCAGAGCTGAGATGAGGGTGGCAAGGAAGATGCTCTTTTCTAAACCTAAGTCACAGCACATCTTTAGAACGACCCAGGGTTAAAATTACTAACAGAATCTTTAATTAAACATTAAGGTATTTGATGAGAATAGAACATTGACCTAAATCCCTTCTTGAGGATTAAGAACCAGCTAAATAGGAGGCTGCGGTGGTGACCTCGAAGGGGTTGGAGCCTGGGGTCAGGGGTCGTGGGTCCCAATGGCTGGTCCAGAATCATCACGGGCTACCTGGGTCGTGGGCCAGCACCATGGCTCGGGGCTCCAGAGGTCGGGGGAAGCCTGCTGGGCCCCTTCTTGCTTCCTTCTTTGGGCAGAAGTCAGGCATCACAAAGTGACCTAAAGTGACCAGTTTGGTGCCGAAATCCCTGAGGCACCACTGGAGCCCGGGGCCAGGCCTGCAGGCAGGGCAGAAGCAGAGGGGAGACACCGGGACCTGGGGGCCAAGGCTTCAGGTGTTTCTGTTGGCCCCCAGGCACCCACGGGGCCTCAGCCTCTCTCACAACAGAAATGTGCATGCACCTCAGACCATTTTTACCCTTAATTCCACTTTAAAGAAAGGTTCATCGAGGATGGACTCATGGCATGGGGGTGCAACCACAGCCTGCATGGCCCACATCATGGGCACCAGTTCCATTCCCTGACGCCCTACTTCCTCTCCAACTCCAGCCAACGAGTGCAGTGGTGATGGACAGGTGCTTGGACCCCACACCACATGGAGATGGGAGGGGGCTCATGGGCCTTCAGCCTCACCCAAACATTGGGGAATCAAACCAGCAGATCGAAGACCCCTGTCTCTATGCCTTTCAAATAAATCTCTTAAAATAAATAAAAAAGAAATGCAAATAAAAAGAACCAGCTAAATAGACATGAACTGTATGGAGACAAACACCAATATTACATTACTCAACTCTCCACTGCTCCAATGAACAAAGAAGACAAATAAGAGGGATATAGGCCTCCCCTTTTTTGTTATCCTTCCCTTGGTTCCAACTAGCATGGGCTTCCAGAAAATGCGCAAGGAATCCATTCTCTTCTATGGTCAATACATGATCTCAGAATTTCCCTTATTCATTTGCCTAACAGATTTTGATTATGTCACTCTAGGTAAAGGGAAGGCAAGAAAACTGCCCTTTTCCCCCATTTTTAAAATCTATTATTTATTTGAAAGGCAGAGTTATAGAGAAGGGGTAGAGACAGATCTTCCATCTGCTGGTTCACTTCCCAAATTGGCCTCAGCTGAGCCAATCTAAAGTCAGGCGCTTCTGCCAGGCCTCCCACATGAATGCAGTGGTTCAAGCACTTGGGCCACCTTCTGATGCTTTCCCAGGCACATTAGCAGGGAGCTAGATTGGAAGTGGAGCAGCTGGGACTTGAATCAGCACCCATATGGGATGCTGGCACAGCAGGCCATGGCTTTACCCACTGTGTTGGTACCGTGTGTTTGTGTGTGTGTATGTGTGTGTGTGTATGTATGCATGTATTTTTATTTCAAAGACTCATTTATTTATTTGAAAGGCAAGGTTAGAGAGGGAGAGACATAAGAAGAGAGATCTTTCAACCTCTGGTTCACTCCCCAAATGTCCACAACAGCAGAGGCTGGGCCAAGCCAAAGCCTGGAGGCTGAACAGCAGATAATCTTTAGTTATTAATTTAAAATGAATAGGCTGTAGCTGGTACTGTGGCATATAAGGTAAAGCCACCACCTGCAGTGCTGGCATTCCCTATGGGCACTGGTTCATGTCCCAGCTGCTCTGCTTCTAATCTAGCTCCCTGCTAATGTGCCTGGGAAAGCAGCAGGAGATGGCCCAAATACTTGGGTGCCTGAATCCATGTGAGAGAGCTGGAAGAATCACCAGGCTTTGGATTAGCCCAGCTCCAGCTGCTTGCAGCCACATGGGGATTAAAACAGCAGACAGATCATCTCTATTTATGTGTCACTCTTTATAATGCTGTCTTTCAAATAAATAAATAAATAAACCTTTAAAAAAGGTTTATTAATGTATGCTATAATCCAATCCAGGAACAGTAAGAGAAGCATTAAATATTGCTACCTATATTTTTATTTTTTAATTTTTTTAAACTTTTATTTAGTGAATATAATTTTCCAAAGTACAGTGTATGGATTACAAAGGCTTCCCCCCATAACTCCCCTCCCACCAGCACCCCGCCCATCTCCCACTCCCTCTCCCATTCCATTTACATCAAGATTCTTTTCCAATCATATTTATACAAAGAAGATCGATTTAGTTTATATTAAGTTTTCATCAGTTTGCAGCACACAGAACACAAAGTGTAAAATACTGTTTGAGTACTAGTTATAGCATTACTTCACATTGGACAACACATTAAGGACAGAGATCCCACATAAGGAGTAAGCACACAGTGATTCCTGTTGTTGACTTAACAATCTGACACTCTTGTTTATGGCATCAGAAATCTCCCTGGGCTCTAGTCATGAGTTGCCAAGGCTATGGAAGCCTCTTGAGTTCACTGACTTCGATCTTATTTAGACAAGGTCATAGTCAAAGTGGAAGTTCTCTCCTCCCTTCAGAGAAAGGTACCTCCTTCTTTGATGGCCCGTTCTTTCTACTGGGATCTCACTCACAGAGATCTTTTATTTAGGTCCTTTTCTTTTCTTTTTTTCTTTTTTTGCCAGAGTTTCTTTCCATACCTAAAATACTCTCATAGGCTCTTCAGCTAGATCTGAGTGCCTTAAGGGCTGATTCTGAGGCCAGAGTGCTGTTTAGGACATCTGCCATTCTACAAGACTGCTGTGTATCGCACTTCCCATGCTACCTATATTTTATATAGTCTGAGTATTGTATAAACTAAAATATACAACACTAGGAGTATGCTATCAGTAATTACACTGCCAATCTCAGTGATTATAAATAAGAATTTTAGCAACTATACTGATTCTGAACAGTGATTCAATGATTCTGTTTTTAAATTTAAAAATGCCCATGAACTTGAATGTTTCTGTGTAGCTCCTCATAGAACTACAAGCTTTAGAATTTCTATGCTGTTTAGCATTTCATCTTCAGTGCGAACTTGATTATTACACTGCCAGTTTATAAAACACTTCACAGTCATGTGAGCCTAACCATAAGATAGGACTGTGTAGAATAAATCCTTTAACTATAAAGACAATCTTATCTCACAAGGGAGGAAGATCCAGAGGGGTCAAATGACTTGCTAATGTCACTTAGCTCTGTCAGCACAGAAACAAGGAAAGCTCTCAGCTTCCTGCCACCTCCCCTTACACCACCTGCCTCAACTAGATGAACCTGTAATTTTAAGGACACTCAGGCACCATGAGTTTAAATGAATTTTTCAAGGTTACATGACAAGTACCAAAGCCAGAAGCAAAAATTATTGCTTCCATCTTTCTCTTCCTTGTCCACAATGGAAGTCCGATGTACAGTTATGCATTATTCTAATATCACAACCAAGAAGCATTATTTTTCCCCAATTTAACAATGAAACTTTTTTTCCATTGAGGAAGTTATTTTAATGGATGATACAAACATACTTTTTTGTTTTTTAATTGGAGATGCAAAGAAATGAACAAGTAGACAGAGAAGTAGTATTCACCCTCTAGTTCACTGCTGAAATGTCCCCAGTGGCCAGGGCTGTCCCAGGAGTAGGGAACCCAATCATCTGAGCCATTTCTTGCTAGCTCCCAGGGTCTACATTATCAGGAATTTGGAGGCAGGTACTGGAACCAGGAATCAAACCAAGAAACTCCAATATGAGACATAGGCATTTGAACCACAAGGCTACACCCTGGCTTCCAGACTTGTTTTTTCACCAGTCCTCTGAAAAGGAAAGTTAATTACAACCTGAAATCCAAGACTCTGGAGTCCTCAGGTGTGTGCTTCTATGCAAGTTGATGCATTAGAGTTACATATGTTGCCCAAGAGTCTGCAGTTTAGAGAGAACAGAAGAGTGAAACATGTGTCAGAGGATGTCAGCATTGGAGAGGTGGCTGTGCTCTAGTCAGAGGCTGAGGAGGACAAGTCCACAGGGAGCAGCAGCTTGATTTAGTCACAAGGAAACCGGCTGTTTCTGGATTCATCCACCCCTCCCAGCTGACTGGCTGTGGAATTCTGATTGAATTCACCTGAAAACCCCACTCCCACTCGATTTGGAGGGAATTAATATCTGTCCCCTAAGTAAAAGGGTTCCATTTCTTTTTCCAAACCACAAAAAATCATGTTGGTTGCGTTGCCTGTAAATTTCTAAGCATGAAACACCAATTTTTTTTTTTTTTAATTTCATAATAGCTACTCTGTCTGAACTCTTGTTTGTATTGCATCAGAATACAAAATCTTGGGAGGAAGAAGGCAAAACCAACTCAGACCCAGAAAACATTTAGAAAATTGCTGCTTAAGTACCAAAATTAGCAGAGGCACACAAAACAGTGACAGAAAGCCAGAATTGGAGCAAGCCAACAGCTATGCCCTGATTCAAAAAGACGGTTCCTGCTGTACCCTGAACTCCTTATTCCAGCCTCCAAACCAAAGCTAACATCAGAAAATTCATTACAAACCATGATAAATAAGAAAACTGTGAAAAAAGCCAAAGAAATGCAAGAGTCCTTAGTGATATTGGGCTTGATTTAGTCACAAGGAAACCGGCTGTTTCTGGATACATCCACCCCTCCCAGCTGACTTGCTGTGGAATTCTGATTGAATTAACCTGAAAATCACAGTCAAACTCGATTTGGAGGAAATTAATATCTGTCCCCACAGCAAATTGGTTCCATTTCATTTTCCAAAACACAAAAATTCATCTTAGTTATCCTGCCTGTAGATTTCTAAGCCTGAAAAGCCTATTTATTATGTTTTTTATTTCATAATGGATCCTCTGTCTAACTTCTTGTTTGTACTGCATCAGAATACAAAATTTGGGATGGAAGAAGGCAAAAGAAACTCAGACCAAGAAAACATTTAGAAAATTGCTGCTCAAAACCAAAAATTGGCTGAGGCACCCAAAACAATGACAGCAAGCCAGAATTGGAGCAAGCCAACATCTGTGCCCTGATTGAAAAAGACCATTCCTCCCGTGCCCTGGACTCCATATTCCAGTCTGAAAACTAAAGCTCACATCAGAAAATTCATTACAAATCATGATAAATAAGACAAATGTGAAAAAAGCCAAAGAAATGCAAGAGTCCTTTGTGATATTAGGCTTGATTTAGTCCCATGTAAACTGGCTGTTTCTGGATTCATCCACCCCTCCCAGCTGAATGGCTGTGGAATTCTGATTGAATTCACCTGAAAATCGCACTCACACCTGATTTGGTGGGAATTAATATCTGGTGCTGGTTCTGCGGGCTGGGGCTTTAACCCACTGTGCGATAGCACTGGCCCCTGTAAGTGGTTTTCTTAATTATTCCCAGCTTTCTGTCTGTTTTGTTTTTAGATTTATAATAATTTCTTAATGAAAATGGATGTAGGAAGGTAAATTTTATTCTCAGGGAATATATAGAAACAAGATGTATGATGAATTTGTCATGACTATCAATCATTGCATTTATCCAAGAAAAGGCAATGTCATCTCTCATTTTCTGTTGCCATAGCAAAATATATATTTGTTATATGATTTCAATTGAAGTCAAGGATAATATTCTAAATTTTGGGGTCATAATGTCCAACACATTCTTTAGTGTTATACAGATGATGTAGTGGGCAGTGTTTTAGTCCCACCCTGGAAATAAACACTTAGCATTCTGCAAGAGAATTACTTACCTAGGGCTAAACCACAAATCAGTGACATTTATTATTTTTTTTGACAGGCAGAGTGGACAGTGAGAGAGAGAGAGACAGAGAGAAAGGTCTTCCTTTGCCGTTGGTTCACCCTCCAATGGCCACCATGGCCAGTGCACAGCAGCCGGCCCACTGTGCTGATCTGATGGCAGGAACCAGGTACTTATCCTGGTCTCCCATGGGATGCAGGGCCCAAGGACTTGGGCCATCCTCCACTGCACTCCCTGGTCACAGCAGAGAGCTGGCCTGGAAGAGGGGCAACTGGGACAGAATCTGGCACCCCGACTGGGACTAGAATGAAGTGTGCCAGCGCCACAAGGTGGAGGATTAGCCTAGTGAGCCGCGGCGCTGGCTGCATTTATTTTTTTTAATTGTTAGAGTAATGCAGTCCTTAATAGTTTGAGGAGATGAACTTGATTCCCAGCTAGAGTAAGAACACTGTGGGGAAAATAATCTACTGCATGTTCTTTCACGTTTTAAGATTGTATTTAACAATTTATTTATTTATTTAAAAGAGTTACACAGAGAGAGGAGAGGCAGAGAGAAAGAGACAGAGGAGAGATCTTTCATTCAAAATTTCACTCTCCAATTGGCTGCACTGGCCGGGCTGCACCCATCTAAAGCCAGGAGCCAGGAGAATTTTCTGGGTATCCCACACGGCTTCAAAGGCCCAAATCCTTGGGCCTTCTTCTACTGCTTTCCCAGGTCATAGCAGAGAGCTGGATCAAAATTAGAGCAGCTGGGTCTTGAAACGGTGCCCATATGGGATGCTGGTGCTTTAGGCCAGGGCATTAACCCACTGTGCCACAGTGCCAGCCCCAAGGTTTATTTATTAACTTATTTGAAAGGCAGAGTAATAGAGATAGGGAGAGATGGGTAGTGAGAAAGAGATATCTTCCATCTGCTGGTTCATTCAACAAATGGCCACAATGGTTGGCCAGGCCAAAGCCAGGAGTCTGGAACTCTATCTGGGTCTCCCATATTTGTGGAATTGGCCCAAATACTCAGGCCATCTTTCACTGCTCTTTCAGCCACTTTAGCAGGGAACTCAATTGGAAGTGGAGCACCAAGGACTCAAATTGTCTGTCCACATGGGATGCCTGAATTGCAGGTGGAGATCTACCTGCTGTACCACAATGCTGGTGCCTACTGCAGGTTCTCAAAGCTCTCTGTATTTCCCTCAGTCACAAATGCAGATTATAGTACAGAATTTCTCAGGTTCTGTTCTTGGGTAAATAACTCCATAGCTTTTACTTTAATTTGTT
Organism: Oryctolagus cuniculus; assembly: GCF_964237555.1. Classification (NCBI taxonomy): domain Eukaryota; kingdom Metazoa; phylum Chordata; class Mammalia; order Lagomorpha; family Leporidae; genus Oryctolagus; species Oryctolagus cuniculus. Next base: position 117,639 of record NW_027208294.1, read on the forward strand.
ATCATGTTATTTCAGTTCTTTAAATGTTTATGAGTAGAATAATTATAGAAAAAGCAAAAGCTACTTTCTATTCTTTCTTGAATCTCCTCCCTTACTTAAAATATTTATGAGCCTGATAGAGAAAGAAATTGATGGAGTGAGAGAAAGCTAGAAAGCTCCCATGCACTTCTTCACTGCCTAAATAAAAATATCAAACAGAGGTGGGGCACAACTGAAGCCAAGAGTCAGGAATGGAATCTAGGCCTCCCTCTTGGTTGGCATCACCATTGCTTCCCCTGGTCTGCATTAGCTGGGAGCTGGAAACTGGAGCTGGCACTGAAATCCAACTTTGGAAATTTGATGCAGAGAGAGAGTATCTGAGCTGGCATCATAAACACTAAGTTAAATGCCTACTGTCTCTTTTAAAAATTTTTTTCTCTGCCATAATTGCATTGACTGTGTATAGTGTTTTTCTGGAAATTCTTCATTGTTCAATCCCTTCATAACTTCCCTGATGGTTTCTTGTCTTTTTTCCTGAATACTTCTACATTCTTCTGAACACTGCTCATTCCAGAGTGACTCTTGTCCCCCTTTCAGCCTACTGTGCAATTGCCCTTGACATAGTCTGGCCTTTGTGAACAGAAATTCCTGTTTCCCTCCAGCTTGGGCAATTTTCACAGCCTTTATACCATAGGTTTGATCCCCTGTGGAATGCTTCTGTGTGGCTGCCCAAATGCTCATAAATCTGAAATGAAATGGCATTCTTGCTTCTTCATCCATACCCATGTAGAAGATATACAACTGCCATTGTTTGTTAGGTGACAGAGTTGACATGTTGACCAGGAGTGTTCTGTCACAGGGGATGATAGCATTTGAAGACCTGGCTGTGTACTTTACCTGGGAGGAATGGCAGAACATGAACCAAGCTCAGAAAATCCTGTACAGGGATGTGATGCTGGAGACCTACAGCAGCCTGTTCTCCCTGGGTGAGTGACACTCATCACATGCCCAATGGTAACATTTTCTTGCTATTTGACAACTAAGTGAGCACTATTCATAAAGTTGAATGAGGGACAGGTATAGAATTTGAGTCCATGAAGAATCTGAATATCTATCACCTGGGAAGGATTTCACATTGGAACATTTGTTGCATAGCTCCTGGACCAAGCTGTACTCCTTTCATTAACCCAAGATAGTGATTTCACAAAGTCTATATTGTTTCCATTAGTAGGGCACTGCAGGACCAAACCTGACTTGATCTTCAAGTTGGAGCAAGGAGCAGAGCCATGGATGGGGGAAGAATGCCTACATCAGAGCCTTCCATATCAGTGTGTACATAACGGGCAGGGAGGCCAAAGCAGAAGCAGTGCAACAGATATTGACTGGTGTTCTTTCCACGAGTTTTTCCCAAGTCTTACTCCTGAAGACAGCTGGTCCTGTGATTCAGACACAGACATTCTACAGTATCTATGGAGATCAGTATCTCTGGTAAAGGCAAAGGAAATGAAGTTTTCTGTGAAAATCAACAAACCTCCAGAAACTCAAATTATCACAGAGGAGTGTTTATAGAAAGAAACAAGAGGAGGCAACCAGGGCTGATTTCTTCACAATGAGTTAGAAATCAATTTTCAATAATTGAGCAGACTCTGGGTTGCAGGAATAAATTATTTCAACTGGTGGGAATGTATAGCCAAGGTGGTATATTGGAACTTTCTGTAACTGTTGTAGTTATTAGAAGATTAGGATGTCAGGTTTCCTTAGAAATATGGGGAAACTATAATAGTGCAGATAAAACAGAGATTTTCATTAGAAAAATCCCACAAATGCTGTTTGCCTGGGAAGACAGAACACAAGACAACCACATATTCAAATCTTGTCCCATGAATGTGATCCTGCTTAGAGTATAGACACATTTCACTCTTTACCTTCAAGGAAATGATCTAGTAAAACTTCCCCATATTTATGGTTGAAATATCACAGAAGTACAAAACCCACAATTTTTCTAAAAATGAATTGAAAAAGGGGCTGGCACCGTGGCTCACATGGTTAATCCTCCCCCTGCAGCACCAGCATCCCATATGGGCCCCGGGTTCTAGTCCTGGTTGCTCCTCTTCCAGTCCAGCTCTCTGCTGTGGCCCGGGAGGGCAGTGGAGGATGGCCCAAATGCTTGGGCCCCTGCACCTACAATGGAGATAAGGAGGAAGCACCTGGCTCCTGGATTTGGATTGGCATAGATCCAAATGTATTTGCCATTTGAGGGGTGAGCCAATGGAAGGAAGATCTTTGTCTCTGTCTCTCACAGTCTAACTCTCACAAATAAAGAAATAAAAATACATTAAAAATGAACTGAAGAAATGGACAGGGAAAAATTGGTTTCTAGATTACAGGTGAATATATTTATTAAATATTAGTCCATTCTGTGAAGTCTTATTCATTTTTGTGAAAGTAGAAAGTGAGAGAGAAACAGTGAGGAATAGATTTTCTATTAACTCTCTCCCCAAATACTATCAACAGTTATGACTAATCTGAAGCCAGAAGCCTGGAATTTCACCTACTCATCTCTATCACAGGGTCCCAAGCACATGAACCATTATCTGCTGCTTTCCAGTATCTATTATCTCAGAGCTGTATTGGAAGCAGAGTAGCCTCGGCTTAAACTGGCACTGTTTTGAGATACAGGCATCCCAAGCAGTGATTTAAGACATCTTACCACAAAAACCATTCAATCATACTTGGAAAAAATTCTGGTAGTAAACAGGATCATGGATGAACATTGGAAAATCTATGGATACAATTTAATATATTAATGTATAATGGAGAAAACCTGTATATTCATAAATATGTATCTTCTAATCATTTTTTGAAAATCTTATGATGGAATGAGGATATAAGCCTGAGCCATTCTCCCTCATTGCCCAAAGTAGATAAACTTTGGAATGTATTCCTTGCCCTTGAAACTCAATTGGGTCTCACAGCCTATTGCCTTCATACCCCACCCTGCATTATTTTCCAGGTTCCTAAGGCCCCCACCCAGTTCCTGGAATTCCCCTCCACTGCTGCCCCCTACCCTCATGCCCAGCCTTAGCCCTCCTCAAAAAGGTCTGGCCCCTGGGAATTGGGGCCTTCATGCTCCATCTTGTACAGGCAGTTGGTCACCCACCTCTGTGGATTAATTTTCTCTGAATAAATTCTGTCTGGCTGTAAATTCATACACTTTCTCCTCTATTCTACAACTCTTTTCCTAACATTTTGGTGCCCTGTGTGAGGAGGCACAAATGCAGAACTTTTCCTAACATCTTATCCCTCTTAAATACAAGTAACTTCATTCCTTTTACACGAGTATGCTAGAAGAAACAATTATATTTGATGTAGTGACATCATTTTTTTCTCACTTCAGTTGCCATGAAACTGGATGAACTGATTAAGACCAACCAGAAAAGTCTGGAGAAAAATCTGCATCAGGATGTTATGACAAATAATAAGACATTAACTCCCAAGGGAGTTGAATTCAGAAAAACACTTAATTTAAGTATAAGCCATATTCCAAAACTGAGTATCAAAAAGAGAAACTATTCAGGAATAAAACCTGAAGAATGCAGTATATGTCACAATATGTGTCCCCATTGTGGGCCTGATCAACTACAAGCTGGAGAGAAATTTTGTGCTACTAAGGTACCTGGGAACACTCTCCAGTTCTGTGAACCTCTTAATCAACAGCACAATATTCAGATCAAGGAGCAGGCACTTGAACAAATTGGACAAGGGAAAGTCTTCAAAAGCAAGAATATATTCTGTGAATCTGAGAAGCTTTTTATGGTAGAAACCTGTAATAAGTCAATTGCCACTATTGGCAAGACAACTCAAATAGTACAAGATTTCCATAAGAATTCTAACCTCAGTATACATCAACAAAGTCCCAAAAGAGAGAACGTTTATAAGTATATTGGGCCTGTGGAACCTGTTATTTACCAATCACATGTTAGACTGAATCATAGACCAAATATAGGGAAGAAATCCTATGCATGTAAACCTTGTGGGAAGTCATTCAGTATTAAATTCTGCCATACCCTCCATCACAGCACTCATATAAGTGGAAAACCCTCATGTGTGTAATGATTGTGGAGAAACCACTCACCAGAAGTCAGATCTCATTAGACATCAGAGAATTCACACAGGGTTGAAATCTTATAAATGTAATGACTGTGGGAAGTTCTTTGGCCAGAAGAAACACCTCATAAATCATCAGAGAATTCACACAGGTGAGAAACCTTATGAATGTAATGACTGTGGAAAATCCTTTGGCCAGAAGGCAAACCTCCTAAATCATCAGAGAATTCACACAGGGGAGAAACCTTATGAATGTAATCATTGTGGAAAAGCTTTTGGCCAGAAATCAACACTCACAAATCATCAGAGAAGTCACACAGGGGAGAAACCTTATGAATGCAATGACTGTGGAAAAACCTTGGGCCAGAAGTCAAACCTCATAAATCATCAGAGAAGTCACACAGGGGATAAGCGTTTATGAGTGCAATGACTATGGAAAACTCTTTGGCCAGAAGCCACACCTCATAAATCATCAGAGAATTCACACAGGGGATACGCCTTATGAATGCAGTGACTGCAGAAAAGCCTTTGGCCAGAAGGCAAACCTCAGAAAGCATCAGAGAATTCACACAGGGGAGAAACCTTATGAATGCAATTACTGTGGAAAAACCTTAGGCCAGAATTCAAACCTCAGAAAGCATCAGAGAATTCACACAGAAGACAAGCATTATGAATGCAATGCCTGCGGAAAAAGCTTTGGCCAGAAATCACAACTCAAAATGCATCAGAGAAGTCACACAGGGGAGAAACCTTATGAATGCAATAATTGTGGAAAAGCCTTTGCTGAGAAGTCAAAGCTCACAAAGCATCAGACAATTTGTACTGGGGGAAACCTTATGAGTGCAATGACTGTGGAAAAACCTTTGCTGAGAAGTCAAACCTCAGAAAGTATCAGAGCCTTCACACCATGGAGAAAGCTTATAAATGAAATGACTGTGGAAAAGCCTTTGGTCCCATCCTTGCATACCAAGGATAAATCCCACTTGGTCTGGGTGGATGATCTTTCTGATGCATTGTTGGATTCAATTGGCCAGAATTCTGTTGCAGATCTTTGCATGTATGTTCATCAGGGAAGTTGGTCTATAATTACTTTCTTTGTTGCACTTTTTTCAGGTTTAGGAATGAAGGTGATGCTGGCTTCATAGAAAGAATTTGGGAGAATCACCTCTCTCTCAATTGTTTTGAATAACTTGAGAAGAATTGCAGTTAGTGCTTTAAATGTCTGTTAGAATTCAGCAGTGAAGCCATCCAGTCCTGGGGTTTTCTTGGCGGCGAGGATCTTTATTACTGATATCATTTCCATCGGTTATGTGTGTGTTTACATTTTCTATATCTTTGTTGCTCAATTTAGGTAGGTTTTATGGATGGAAGGATGGTGGAAAGCCTCTTTGCTGTACTTCATAACTCATAAGATATCAGAGAATCCACACAAGGAATTTTCTACATGACCTTTTTGTGCAAGTTATATCTCATGAAATATTAGAGAATTCACCAAGGGGAGAAATGCATGAATGTAATACATGTGAATAAGCCTTTGTGGTGCAAATCAGACCTCATCAAACATAAAAGAATTCTCATGGGGAGCAATTTTATGAATGTAATGACTCAGAGCCTTTTACCATAATTCAGCCCTCATTGTACATCATCAAATTCATATAGGGAAAAACTCCTTTGAAAGTAAAATCCCTTTAATTAGAAGCCATACCTCATAAGACAACAGGGAATTCACATGGGAGAGAAACCTTATGGGTGTAATGAGTGTTGGAAAGCTCTGCCCAAATCTCTCCTTATATCAGAATGCACAACATATATATCTAATGAATGAAATAAATGTGAGAAAGTCATTTCACATAGGTAATGCCTCATAATCCATCATGGAATTTGAAGAAGGGAGAGACCTTAACAATATAATGAATGTGGAAGAGCTTTTCTCCAAAATTCATGTAAGTATTGTGACAAAACCTTTTGCTGGAAATCACATCCTATCCAACAGAGACTCATGTAAAGGAGAAAGCTTATAAATATTATTAGTGTGAAAAGGTTGTTTGTCAGAAGTCAATGGTACATCAGAGAATTGACACAGGTGGTTTCTTAGGAGTATACCGATTGTGTAAAAACATTTTCTTTATTTCAGGCTTGTATAGATACAGAATTCACAAAAGGTGATAGTCTTTGCATGCTGTAAATACGATAAAACCTTTAGCCAGAAATTAGACATCAACAGACTTCAGAGAATTCATAAGGAACAAAAGTCTATGCAATGAATTTGGAAAAAGTATTTCTGCTATAAATCAGTCTTCAATTCCCATGAATAGACTCACAAATGAGAAAACATGCATGCATACAAAAGTTTTGTACCATAAATTATCTCTAGATGGTAAACTAATATATCACACAAAAGAAATATCATGAGTATAATGGAATTGGGAATCGCTTTGCTATAAGGCAGAGTTCCAGAAAGCTTAGCAAGATTACAGAAAAGTATCTGAAAATGTAACATGTCTGAAAGATTTGTTGGCATCACAAACTGGAGGATAGCTCAAGTGCATGTGTTTTTGTGACCTGGCATCCAAATTGATATCTCTTTTTCTTTGATGAATTCCTTGTTTATTTATTTAGCAGATTTAGAGACAAAGGATTCCTGTCCATTGATTTACTACTATATGCCCACAATTGCCATGGTAAGGTCTATGGCAAAAACTGAGTGCTGGGGGCTGTGAATCTGATTCATCACTGATAACATTGAAGACATTGGTTCCTGGTTCTTATGCTGCTATGCATGGAAATGTTTCTCTAATTTCATTTTCAAATAGTTCATTGTTAATATAAAGAAATGCTTCTAATTTTTAAAATTTCATTGAAATAATTTGTGATTAATGTGTCCTAGTCATGCATTATTACAGGGTGTAGTGCAATATTTGCACACATTTATGCAGTAAAAAGTGATCAAGCTAAGCAACTACAGTTTTATTAATTTTTAAAGAGTTATTTATTTGAAAGACAGAGTTACAGAGAGAAGTAGCAGCAGAGAGAGAGAGAGGTCTTCCTCTGCCGGTTCACTCCCCAGGTGGCCCAATGGCCGGAGCTCTGCCAATCTGATGCCAGGAACCAGGAGCTTCTTCCAGATCTCCCACTTGGGTGCAGGGACCCAAGGACTTGGGCCATCTTCTACTGCTTTCCCAGGCCATAGCAGAGAGTTGGATCAGAAGAGGAGCAGCCAGGACTAGAACTGGTACCCACAGGGGATGCTGGTGCTTCAGGCCAGGGTGTTAGCCCACTGTGCCACAATGCTGGCCCCCAAGCAACTACAGTTTCTAATTCTTCTCCATGATTTGAGACTACCAGTTCCTCTCTTTCAGTTCTTTACACAGAACCTAATATGGTTGAATGTAGTCATCTCATTATATTATGGGGCACCAGAAGTTCTTTCTGCCTCTTTGTATTTTGTTACCTATTATCCAATCCCCCTCTATCCCTAGCTGCTTCCCTTCTCAGCCTCTAGTAATCACAGTTCTGTGTTCAGATCCATTATTTTCTCTCATTTCCACATGTGACAAGGACCAGGTGACATTTGTGTTCCTGCTTCTGGCTTATTTCAATTAATTTAATAATATTTTGTTCTTTTTTTGTATCTAAAAGAGGTTGCCCTGTCCATTGTTTTTCACTGATGGACAGCTAGATTGGTTTCACATCCTGGCTGCAGTGAACTGTGTTATAGTGGCTGTGTTATGGGAAAATTGCTGTATCTTTGATATGCTCTTCTCCTTTCCTTCTAATAAAAGTTCCTTATTCTATATAGCCAAGAGCAAGATAACTCTCACATGGTAGGTCAATTTTTATCTTATTTTAAATTTTTGTTATTTATTTGAAAGAGTTACAATAGAGATAGGGACACAGAGAGGTCCTCCATTAGCTGGTTCGCTCTACAGATGACTACAAAGGCCAGAGTTATGCCATTCTGAAACCTGGAGACAGGAGCTTCCTCTGGGTCTCCCACATGGGTGCATGGGCCCAAGGACTTGGGCCATCTTCTACTGCTATCCCAGGAGATAGCAGAGAGCTGGATTGGAAGAAGAGCAGCTGGAACTAGAACTGGCACCCAAATGGGATGCTGGCCCCTCAGGCGCTGCACAACAGCACCGGCCCAATTTTTATCCTTTTTAAGGAATGGCCATACTGTTCTGCATAACATCTGTACTAACTTGTGTTTTCATCCACCATATATGATGGTTTTCTTTTCCCATGTGCTCTCTAGCATTTGTTATTTTTTATCAGTTTGGCATCAAGATGATATAGTATTGTTCATGTTTTTGTGTATTTTGAAATCAGTTAATTTGTTTATTAAATCTTTGTTTATTTGAAAAGTGGATTTAGAGAGAGGAGGAAAGACAGAGATAGCTTTCATCTGCTGGCTCACACCCCAGAGAGTTTCAAAGTTGAGCCTGGGGCATGCTGAAGTCAGGAGCTTCATCCAAGTCTCCCACATCAGTGGCAAGGACCCAAGTCCTTCGTCCATCTTCTGCTGATTTCCCAGGTGTTTAGCAGTGAGCTAAATTGGAAGTGGAGATTCCTAAGCTCAAAGTGGAACTCACATGATATGCTGGCCTCACAGATTGCAGCTTACCCCACTTAGCCACAATGCCAGCCCCTCTATCAATTTAATTCCTCAAAAATAGGTCAGTAATGTTGGCATCTATCTCATTTTGTTTTTTCTCTGTTATTATTCAACTTATTGATGTCTTATTTTTGTTCACATTATTCCTCTCAATTGCTCTACCTGAGGTGAGTAGGGCTGCTGTGTTGCTTGAATGCAGTGTATGCTTTAGATTACTCATTTACTGAGTGCATGTCATTCACATAGCACTTCACCGAAATTCTACTATGTCCCAAATCCTCTTCTAGGCACAGAATTCAGACCACTTTTCTCTTAGGCCTAGATCTTGCCTTTAACATACTATTTGGAATTTAGTAGCTCATGAAATCTGCAGACTGCATAAATGAATGAATATTTTGAGGGCTGTGTTTTTGTGGAGGAACTTCATAGGAGACCGAAGGAATAAAATAAATCAAAAGTATCCACAGTATACAGAATGTATACTATTTTACAAGCCACAGAGAAGAGGAAGAAGAAGGAAAGTAGTGAGACTAGAAAGTTTGTGGCAAGACTAACAGGCACTGGTCAAGAACTTAATAAGCCCATTAGGAAAGCAGTAAGGTTTCTTTGTCTCCCCGTAGACTCTGCTCTCCAGAGGTGAACAGGGTCCTCTAAACCCACTTGCTGCACACACAAACACCTGAGTGTTGTATTCTCCCACAGGTGTTGGAGACTGATATGGTGTTCTGATTTATATTTACATAATGGCTAGTGACATCGGGCATATTCACATGTTTTGACCATTTACATTTCTTCTGAGAAATGTCTATTCAGATCCTTGCCTGTATTTTTTGGAGTTTTTCCAATTCATGTAAATGTTCTGGAAATCTGTAAACATTCAGAGTTTTAATTTTTCCTGCCATCTGTTCATTGTATCTACACTCTGATGTTTACTTTGTTGTGAAGAAGTATCTTAGTTGGATATACTCAAATGTCTCTGTTTTTATTTTTGTGACTATTGCTATTGGAATCTTACCCAAAAGCTATTGTGTGTTGACAATATTTAGAGTTTCCCTATGTTTACTTGGGTTTGGGTCTTATGATTAGATTTTTCATTCACTGTGAGTTCACTTTCACATAGTGTAAGTGATGTTGGAGTCTATTTTCAGGCTTCTACATTTGGATCATCAAGTTCCTCTGCACCACTTGTGAAAGAGATTCTTCTTTCTCCAGTTCATTTTAGTTCCTTTGTTAAATATGAGTTGCTGGTAGAAATTTGGGTTTATTTCTATGCTACCTAGTTTTTTCCATTGAACTATGTGTCTGTTATTATATCAGTGCTAACACTTCTTCTTTTTGTGTTTTTTTTTTTTTTTGCAGTTTATTTATTTATTTGAAAGGCAGAGTCACAGAGAGGTAGAGGCAGAGAGAGAGAGAGGTCTTCCATCCACTGGTTTACTCCCCAAATGGCCACAATGGCCGGAGCTCTGTTGATCTGAATCCAAGTGTCAGGAGCTTCTTCCAGGTCTCTATGCAGGTGCAGGGGCCCAAAGACTTTGGCCATTTTCTACTTTTTTCTCAGGCTATACCAGAGAGGGGTATACGAAGTGGAGCAGCTGGGAAACATACTGGCACCCATATGAGATACCGGCACTGCAGACGGTGACTTTACCTGCTTTGTCATAGTGCTGACCCCTGTAATATGTCTTAAAATATGGTGTGATGTCTCCAGCTTTTTTTTGCTTTATAATATTTCTTTAGATGTTAAGCATCTCTCATGTTTCTATATGAATTTTAGCATCATTTTTTCTAGCTCTGAGAACATCGTTGGTATGTTGATTGGGATTGCATTGAATTTGCAAATTGCTTTTGGTAGTATGGACATTTTGATATTATTCTTCCCATTCACAAACATAAGTTTTCTGTGAGACTGTTAAAAAGCCTTGACAAAAATTGGACTTTATTACACAAAAATTCATCACTTTTTGGGATCATTTAAATCCATAATTTTGCACTAATATTTGATAAATAATGAAAGACTTTCTCTGAGCATTTTAGTAGGAGAAATTAAAATATTTATTTTATCAATTTATTCAAATATTGTTTAGATGTGATATTCAAATATTGTTTAGAGCCATTGTCTGTATTCCCTCTAAATTACGATCTTTCTGCTTTTTGCCTGTTAAACTTGTCCCTTGATTCAACAACCCTTTTTAATGTAATGGAAATGGAAAATGTCATTTCATAAGCTAAAAAAAAATGACAAAGAAGGAAAAAGAAGGGAGGGAGGTTGAATATATAATTATGTTCTCTTAATTTTTTCTATGAACCGTACTGAATCTTTTAAAAGCTAATGAAAATTAAAACTCTAAATTGGACGATTATGACCAATATTTAAAACAAGTGATTAAAAACTGTAGATGTCTTCAATTTTGATTATCATTCTTATTTAGAATATCTGAAAGAAATCCGGCTTCTCACTTAAAATATACCAGTGTTTTAGAATTCAGTATTAAATGACTTTGTTTAAAAGTGTTATTTAATCTATTGCTTTAAGTGGTAATACTATGGCCATTGTAAAACAAAATCCTTATCATTTTCCATAAAACAGAAAGGGCCTTTAAAACATCATCACTAAAAATATTAAGAGACCTAAAATATAACATTCTTAAAACCCAAGTGATACCATTCAAAATTTTCAAATATGCAGGGATAGTTCATGTCAAGTAACTAAATAATTGTGAAGTGTATATATGGAATAGCTTCTATAAATTCTTTTGGCAAGGGCTGGCACTGTGGCATAGTGGGTGAGGCTGCCACCTGCAGTGCTGGTATTCCATAGGGGCATCAGTTCAAGACCTGGCTGCTCCACTTCCTATCCAGCTCTCTGCTATGGCCTGGGAAAGCATTATAAAATGGTGCAAGTCCTTGGGCCCCTGCACCTGCATAGGAGACCAGGAAGAGGCTCCTGGCTCCTGCCTTCCAGTTGGCACAGCTCCAGCCATGGAGGCCAACTGTGGAGTGAACCAGTGAATGGAAGACCACTCTCTCTGCCTCTCCTTCTCTGTCTGTGTAATTCTGACTTTCAAATAATATAAATAAATCTTTAAAAAATTCTTTTGGCAAATAGATGAAGCTACTTGTTGTACATTTCAAATAAATAGCAAACATACTAGAAAAATATATTGAATAAAATTTAAGCAACTCATAGCTATACACAGAAATTTCTCACCATAACAACATAGCAACCACTAAATTTCCAAACTTAATTTTCCACAACTTAGAATCTTTAACTCCAGAAGGAGTACAAAATTGACAGAACAGTGGCCTATGTATCAGGATACCTAATGCTAATACAGAATTATCCCTGCTACAACTTACCTGTGTGACCTTGAACAATTCACTTTACTTCTCTGGGCCTTGGCATTTAGCATCCTCATGTGATAAAGGAGGCTTGGATAAGATCAGTTGTACTCTATCTTGAGACTTCAACGATCTCTCAGTTTCGAACAGGCACCTTAGGGGAAAGTAAACCTTTAGATCAAAGCTTACATTTTTAAATCTAAATATATTTTAAACTGTTTCTACAACTAGTACAAAACAACACATTCAAATGTGTACCATGCCACTTTTCAATATTTGGGAATAATTAATGCATCATTTTAGAGCATTGTCTTGAGGCCAGTGCTGTGGTGTAGCCAGTAAAGCCACTGCATGCAGTGGGGGCATCCCATATGGAGGCTGGTTCAAGTCCCAGCTGCTCCACTTTCCATCCAGCTGTCTGCTATAGCCTGGGAGAGCAGTAGGAAGTTGGCCCAAGTCCTTGGGCCCCTGAATCTGCATGGGAGACCCTGAAGAGGTCCTGGCTCCTGGCTTCAGATTGGCATATC